>NW_028125292.1:0-177000 GCF_965194825.1 Balaenoptera physalus | reverse complement strand
TGGTAGCAAAATCTCCTATTCTGAAGTGAAACATTTCGTTGTAAGCGGGTAGATCAGCCTGGCCACATTTTCTCAGCTGGCTCTAAAGGAGGGCACACTGTTGGCAGACTTACTTGAGGCCCTGCTTTCCAGGCTGAAAATTTTGCTTTCATTCCTTAGGTGGCACATTGGCTCAGAACTCCCCTACCCCAAGGATTCAGGGATGTGCAGGCCGATTTTTTGAGATCAGCCTTTCTGACGCTTTCATGGAGGAAACCAACTGGGTAAAGACCCGTTCTAAGCTGGGGACCATAGTGTCTTTCCCTAGTGTATACAGAAACAGCACTCTGAGGGAGAGGAGCTGCTGGCGTTTGGTAGAAACATCTGCTATTCTGAAGAGAAACATTTCGTTGTAAGCGGGTAGATTCAGCCTTGCCTGCTTTTCTCAGCTGGCTGTAAAGGAGGGCACTCTGTTGGCACACTTACTTGAGGCCCTGCTTCCCAGGCTGAAAACTCTGCTTTTTCTCCTTAGGTGGCACATTGGCTCAGAACTGCCCTACCCCTAGGATTCAGGGATGTGCAGCCCGATTAGTTGAGATCAGCACTTCTGGCTCTTTCATGGGGGAAACCAACAGTGAAATGAGCCGTTCTAAGCTGGGAACCATGGTGTCTTTCCCTAGTCTACACAGAAACAGCACTTTGAGGGAAAGGGTCTGGTGGCGTTTGGTAGCAAAATCTCCTATTCTGAAGTGAAACATTTCGTTGTAAGCGGGTAGATCAGCCTGGCCACATTTTCTCTGCTGGCTCTAAAGGAGGGCACACTGTTGGCAGACTTACTTGAGGCCCTGCTTCCCAGGCTGAAAATTTTGCTTTCATTCCTTAGGTGGCACATTGGCTCAGAACTCCCCTACCCCAAGGATTCAGGGATGTGCAGGCCGATTTTTTGAGATCAGCCTTTCTGACTCTTTCATGGAGGAAACCAACTGGGAAAAGACCCTTTCTAAGCTGGGGACCATAGTGTCTTTCCCTAGTGTACACAGAAACAGCACTCTGAGGGAGAGGAGCTGCTGGCGTTTGGTAGAAACATCTGCTATTCTGAAGAGAAACATTTCGTTGTAAGCGGTTAGATTCAGCCTTGCCTCATTTTCTCAGCTGGGTATAAAGGAGGGCACTCTGTTGGCTGACTTACTTGAGGCCCTGCTTCCCAGGCTGAAAACTCTGCTTTCTTTCCTTAGGTGGCACATTGGCTCAGACCTGCCCTACCCCTAGGATTCAGGGATGGGCAGCCCGATTAGTTGAGATCAGCATTTCTGGCTCTTTCATGGGGGAAACCAACAGTGAAAAGAGCCGTTCTAAGCTTGGAACCATGTTGTCTCTCCCTAGTCTACACAGAAACAGCACTTTGAGGGAAAGGGGCTGCTGGCGTTTGGTAGCAAAATCTCCTATTCTGAAGTGAAACATTTCGTTGTAAGCGGGTAGATCAGCCTGGCCACATTTTCTCAGCTGCTTCTAAAGGAGGGCACACTGTTGGCAGACTTACTTGAGGCCCTGCTTCCCAGGCTGAAAACTCTGCTTTCTCTCCTTAGGTGGCACTTTGGCTCAGATCTGCCCTACCCCTAGGATTCAGGGATGTGCAGCCCGATTAGTTGAGATCAGCACTTCTGGCTCTTTCATGGGGGAAACCAACAGTGAACAGAGCCGTTCTAAGCTGGGAACCATGGTGTCTTTCCCTAGTCTACACAGAAACAGCACGTTGAGGGAAAGGGGCTGCTGGCGTTTGGTAGCGAAATCTCCTATTCTGAAGTGAAACATTTCGTTATAAGGGGGTAGATCAGCCTGGCCACATTTTCTCAGCTGCTTCTAAAGGAGGGCACACTGTTGGCAGACTTACTTGAGGCCCTGCTTCCCAGGCTGAAAACTCTGCTTTCTCTCCTTAGGTGGCACATTGGCTCAGAACTGCCCTACCCCTAGGATTCAGGGATGTGCAGGCCGATTTTTTGATATCAGCCTTTCTGACTCTTTCATGGAGGAAACCAACTGGGTAAAGACCCGTTCTAAGCTGGGGACCATAGTGTATTTCCCTAGTGTACACAGAAACAGCACTCTGAGGGAGAGGAGCTGCTGGCGTTTGGTAGAAACATCTGCTATTGTGAAGAGAAACATTTCGTTGTAAGCGGGTAGATTCAGCCTTCCCTCAGTTTCTCAGCTGGCTATAAAGGAGGGCACTCTGTTGGCACACTTACTTGAGGCCCTGCTTCCCAGGCTGAAAACTCTGCTTTCTTTCCTTAGGTGGCACATTGGCTCAGAACTGCCCTACCCATAGGATTCAGGGATGTGCAGCCCGATTAGTTGAGATCAGCACTTCTGGCTCTTTCATGGGGGAAACCAACAGTGAAAAGAGCCGTTCTAAGCTGGGAACCATGGTGTCTCTCCCTAGTCTACACAGAAACAGCACTTTGAGGGAAAGGGGCTGCTGGCGTTTGGTAGCAAAATCTCCTATTCTGAAGTGAAACATTTCGTTGTAAGCGGGTAGATCAGCCTGGCCACATTTTCTCAGCTGCTTCTAAAGGAGGGCACACTGTTGGCAGACTTACTTGAGGCCCTGCTTCCCAGGCTGAAAACTCTGCTTTCTCTCCTTAGGTGGCACATTGGCTCAGAACTGCCCTACCCCTAGGATTCAGGGATGTGCAGGCCGATTTTTTGATATCAGCCTTTCTGAATCTTTCATGGAGGAAACCAACTGCGTAAAGACCTGTTCTAAGCTGGGGACCATAGTGTCTTTCCCAAGTGTACACAGAAACAGCACTCTGAGGGAGAGGAGCTGCTGGCGTTTGGTAGAAACATCTGCTATTCTGAAGAGAAACATTTCGTTGTAAGCGGGTAGATTCAGCCTTGCCTCATTTTCTCAGCTGGCTATAAAGGAGGGAACTCTGTTGGCACACTTACTTGAGGCCCTGCTTCCCAGGCTGAAAACTCTGCTTTTTCTCCTTAGGTGGCACATTGGCTCAGAACTGCCCTAACCCTAGGATTCAGGGATGTGCAGCCCGATTAGTTAAGGTCAGCACCTCTGGCTCTTTCATGGGGGAAACCAACAGTGAAAAGAGCCGTTCCAAGCTGGGAACCATGGTGTCTCTCCCTAGTCTACACAGAAACAGCACTTTGAGGGAAAGGGGCTGCTGGCGTTTGGTAGCAAAATCTCCTATTCTGAAGTGAAACATTTCGTTGTAAGCGGGTAGATCAGCCTGGCCACATTTTCTCAGCTGCTTCTAAAGGAGGGCACACTGTTGGCAGACTTACTTGAGGCCCTGCTTCCCAGGCTGAAAATTTTGCTTTCATTCCTTAGGTGGCACATTGGCTCAGAACTCCCCTACCCCAAGGATTCAGGGATGTGCAGGCCGATTTTTTGAGATCAGCCTTTCTGACTCTTTCATGGAGGAAACCAACTGGGTAAAGACCCGTTCTAAGCTGGGGACCATAGTGTCTTTCCCTAGTGTATACAGAAACAGCACTCTGAGGGAGAGGAGCTGCTGGCGTTTGGTAGAAACATCTGCTATTCTGAAGAGAAACATTTCGTTGTAAGCGGGTGGATTCAGCCTTGCCTGCTTTTCTCAGCTGGCTCTAAAGGAGGGCACACTGTTGGCAGACTTACTTGAGGCCCTGCTTCCCAGGCTGAAAATTTTGCTTTCATTCCTTAGGTGGCACATTGGCTCAGAACTTCCCTACCCCAAGGATTCAGGGATGTGCAGGCCGATTTTTTGAGATCAGCCTTTCTGACTCTTTCATGGAGGAAACCAACTGGGAAAAGACCCTTTCTAAGCTGGGGACCATAGTGTCTTTCCCTAGTGTACACAGAAACAGCACTCTGAGGGAGAGGAGCTGCTGGCGTTTGGTAGAAACATCTGCTATTCTGAAGAGAAACATTTCGTTGTAAGCGGTTAGATTCAGCCTTGCCTCATTTTCTCAGCTGGGTATAAAGGAGGGCACTCTGTTGGCTGACTTACTTGAGGCCCTGCTTCCCAGGCTGAAAACTCTGCTTTCTTTCCTTAGGTGGCACATTGGCTCAGAACTGCCCTACCTCTAGGATTCAGGGATGTGAAGCCCGATTAGTTGAGATCAGCACTTCTGGCAATTTCATGGGGGAAACCAACAGTGAAAAGAGCCGTTCCAAGCTGGGAACCATGGTGTCTCTCCCTAGTCTACACAGAAACAGCACTTTGAGGGAAAGGGGCTGCTGGCGTTTGGTAGCAAAATCTCCTATTCTGAAGTGAAACATTTCGTTGTAAGCGGGTAGATCAGCCTGGCCACATTTTCTCAGCTGCTTCTAAAGGAGGGCACACTGTTGGCAGACTTACTTGAGGCCCTGCTTCCCAGGCTGAAAATTTTGCTTTCATTCCTTAGGTGGCACATTGGCTCAGAACTCCCCTACCCCAAGGATTCAGGGATGTGCAGGCCGATTTTTTGAGATCAGCCTTTCTGACTCTTTCATGGAGGAAACCAACTGGGTAAAGACCCGTTCTAAGCTGGGGACCATAGTGTCTTTCCCTAGTGTATACAGAAACAGCACTCTGAGGGAGAGGAGCTGCTGGCGTTTGGTAGAAACATCTGCTATTCTGAAGAGAAACATTTCGTTGTAAGCGGGTGGATTCAGCCTTGCCTGCTTTTCTCAGCTGGCTCTAAAGGAGGGCACACTGTTGGCAGACTTACTTGAGGCCCTGCTTCCCAGGCTGAAAATTTTGCTTTCATTCCTTAGGTGGCACATTGGCTCAGAACTTCCCTACCCCAAGGATTCAGGGATGTGCAGGCCGATTTTTTGAGATCAGCCTTTCTGACTCTTTCATGGAGGAAACCAACTGGGAAAAGACCCTTTCTAAGCTGGGGACCATAGTGTCTTTCCCTAGTGTACACAGAAACAGCACTCTGAGGGAGAGGAGCTGCTGGCGTTTGGTAGAAACATCTGCTATTGTGAAGAGAAACATTTCGTTGTAAGCGGTTAGATTCAGCCTTGCCTCATTTTCTCAGCTGGGTATAAAGGAGGGCACTCTGTTGGCTGACTTACTTGAGGCCCTGCTTCCCAGGCTGAAAACTCTGCTTTCTTTCCTTAGGTGGCACATTGGCTCAGAACTGCCCTACCTCTAGGATTCAGGGATGTGAAGCCCGATTAGTTGAGATCAGCACTTCTGGCAATTTCATGGGGGAAACCAACAGTGAAAAGAGCCGTTCTAAGCTGGGAACCATGGTGTCTCTCCCTAGTCTACACAGAAACAGCACTTTGAGGGAAAGGGGCTGCTGGCGTTTGGTAGCAAAATCTCCTATTCTGAAGTGAAACATTTCGTTGTAAGCGGGTAGATCAGCCTGGCCACATTTTCTCAGCTGCTTCTAAAGGAGGGCACACTGTTGGCAGACTTACTTGAGGCCCTGCTTCCCAGGCTGAAAACTCTGCTTTCTCTCCTTAGGTGGCACATTGGCTCAGAACTGCCCTACCCCTAGGATTCAGGGATGTGCAGGCCGATTTTTTGATATCAGCCTTTCTGAATCTTTCATGGAGGAAACCAACTGGGTAAAGACCCGTTCTAAGCTGGGGACCATAGTGTCTTTCCCTAGTGTACACAGAAACAGCACTCTGAGGGAGAGGAGCTGCTGGCGTTTGGTAGAAACATCTGCTATTCTGAAGAGAAACATTTCGTTGTAAGCGGGTAGATTCAGCCTTGCCTCATTTTCTCAGCTGGCTATAAAGGAGGGCACTCTGTTGGCACACTTACTTGAGGCCCTGCTTCCCAGGCTGAAAACTCTGCTTTTTCTCCTTAGGTGGCACATTGGCTCAGAACTGCCCTACCCCTAGGATTCAGGGATGTGCAGCCCGATTAGTTAAGGTCAGCACCTCTGGCTCTTTCATGGGGGAAACCAACAGTGAAAAGAGCCGTTCTAAGCTGGGAACCATGGTGTCTTTCCCTAGTCTACACAGAAACAGCACGTTGAGGGAAAGGGGCTGCTGGCGTTTGGTAGCAAAATCTCCTATTCTGAAGTGAAACATTTCGTTGTAAGCGGGTAGATCAGCCTGGCCACATTTTCTCAGCTGGCTCTAAAGGAGGGCACACTGTTGGCAGACTTACTTGAGGCCCTGCTTCCCAGGCTGAAAATTTTGCTTTCATTCCTTAGGTGGCACATTGGCTCAGAACTCCCCTACCCCAAGGATTCAGGGATGTGCAGGCCGATTTTTTGAGATCAGCCTTTCTGACTCTTTCATGGAGGAAACCAACTGGGAAAAGACCCGTTCTAAGCTGGGGACCATAGTGTCTTTCCCTAGTGTACACAGAAACAGCACTCTGAGGGAGAGGAGCTGCTGGCGTTTGGTAGAAACATCTGCTATTGTGAAGAGAAACATTTCGTTGTAAGCGGGTAGATTCAGCCTTCCCTCAGTTTCTCAGCTGGCTATAAAGGAGGGCACTCTGTTGGCACACTTACTTGAGGCCCTGCTTCCCAGGCTGAAAACTCTGCTTTCTTTCCTTAGGTGGCACATTGGCTCAGAACTGCCCTACCCCTAGGATTCAGGGATGTGCAGCCCGATTAGTTGAGATCAGCACTTCTGGCTCTTTCATGGGGGAAACCAACAGTGAAATGAGCCGTTCTAAGCTGGGAACCATGGTGTCTTTCCCTAGTCTACACAGAAACAGCACTTTGAGGGAAAGGGGCTGCTGGCGTTTGGTAGCAAAATCTCCTATTCTGAAGTGAAACATTTCGTTGTACGCGGGTAGATCAGCCTGGCCACATTTTCTCAGCTGGCTCTAAAGGAGGGCACACTGTTGGCAGACTTACTTGAGGCCCTGCTTCCCAGGCTGAAAATTTTGCTTTCATTCCTTAGGTGGCACATTGGCTCAGAACTCCCCTACCCCAAGGATTCAGGGATGTGCAGGCCGATTTTTTGAGATCAGCCTTTCTGACTCTTTCATGGAGGAAACCACCTGGGAAAAGACCCGTTCTAAGCTGGGGACCATAGTGTCTTTCCCTAGTGTACACAGAAACAGCACTCTGAGGGAGAGGAGCTGCTGGCGTTTGGTAGAAACATCTGCTATTCTGAAGAGAAACATTTCGTTGTAAGCGGTTAGATTCAGCCTTGCCTCATTTTCTCAGCTGGGTATAAAGGAGGGCACTCTGTTGGCTGACTTACTTGAGGCCCTGCTTCCCAGGCTGAAAACTCTGCTTTCTTTCCTTAGGTGGCACATTGGCTCAGAACTGCCCTACCTCTAGGATTCAGGGATGTGAAGCCCGATTAGTTGAGATCAGCACTTCTGGCAATTTCATGGGGGAAACCAACAGTGAAAAGAGCCGTTCTAAGCTGGGAACCATGGTGTCTCTCCCTAGTCTACACAGAAACAGCACTTTGAGGGAAAGGGGCTCCTGGCGTTTGGTAGCAAAATCTCCTATTCTGAAGTGAAACATTTCGTTGTAAGCGGGTAGATCAGCCTGGCCACATTTTCTCAGCTGCTTCTAAAGGAGGGCACACTGTTGGCAGACTTACTTGAGGCCCTGCTTCCCAGGCTGAAAACTCTGCTTTCTCTCCTTAGGTGGCACATTGGCTCAGAACTGCCCTACCCCTAGGATTCAGGGATGTGCAGGCCGATTTTTTGATATCAGCCTTTCTGAATCTTTCATGGAGGAAACCAACTGGGTAAAGACCCGTTCTAAGCTGGGGACCATAGTGTCTTTCCCTAGTGTACACAGAAACAGCACTCTGAGGGAGAGGAGCTGCTGGCGTTTGGTAGAAACATCTGCTATTCTGAAGAGAAACATTTCGTTGTAAGCGGGTAGATTCAGCCTTGCCTCATTTTCTCAGCTGGCTATAAAGGAGGGAACTCTGTTGGCACACTTACTTGAGGCCCTGCTTCCCAGGCTGAAAATTTTGCTTTCATTCCTTAGGTGGCACATTGGCTCAGAACTTCCCTACCCCAAGGATTCAGGGATGTGCAGGCCGATTTTTTGAGATCAGCCTTTCTGACTCTTTCATGGAGGAAACCAACTGGGAAAAGACCCTTTCTAAGCTGGGGACCATAGTGTCTTTCCCTAGTGTACACAGAAACAGCACTCTGATGGAGAGGAGCTGCTGGCGTTTGGTAGAAACATCTGCTATTGTGAAGAGAAACATTTCGTTGTAAGCGGTTAGATTCAGCCTTGCCTCATTTTCTCAGCTGGGTATAAAGGAGGGCACTCTGTTGGCTGACTTACTTGAGGCCCTGCTTCCCAGGCTGAAAACTCTGCTTTCTTTCCTTAGGTGGCACATTGGCTCAGAACTGCCCTACCTCTAGGATTCAGGGATGTGAAGCCCGATTAGTTGAGATCAGCACTTCTGGCAATTTCATGGGGGAAACCAACAGTGAAAAGAGCCGTTCTAAGCTGGGAACCATGGTGTCTCTCCCTAGTCTACACAGAAACAGCACTTTGAGGGAAAGGGGCTGCTGGCGTTTGGTAGCAAAATCTCCTATTCTGAAGTGAAACATTTCGTTGTAAGCGGGTAGATCAGCCTGGCCACATTTTCTCAGCTGCTTCTAAAGGAGGGCACACTGTTGGCAGACTTACTTGAGGCCCTGCTTCCCAGGCTGAAAACTCTGCTTTCTCTCCTTAGGTGGCACATTGGCTCAGAACTGCCCTACCCCTAGGATTCAGGGATGTGCAGGCCGATTTTTTGATATCAGCCTTTCTGAATCTTTCATGGAGGAAACCAACTGGGTAAAGACCCGTTCTAAGCTGGGGACCATAGTGTCTTTCCCTAGTGTACACAGAAACAGCACTCTGAGGGAGAGGAGCTGCTGGCGTTTGGTAGAAACATCTGCTATTCTGAAGAGAAACATTTCGTTGTAAGCGGGTAGATTCAGCCTTGCCTCATTTTCTCAGCTGGCTATAAAGGAGGGCACTCTGTTGGCACACTTACTTGAGGCCCTGCTTCCCAGGCTGAAAACTCTGCTTTTTCTCCTTAGGTGGCACATTGGCTCAGAACTGCCCTACCTCTAGGATTCAGGGATGTGAAGCCCGATTAGTTGAGATCAGCACTTCTGGCAATTTCATGGGGGAAACCAACAGTGAAAAGAGCCGTTCTAAGCTGGGAACCATGGTGTCTCTCCCTAGTCTACACAGAAACAGCACTTTGAGGGAAAGGGGCTGCTGGCGTTTGGTAGCAAAATCTCCTATTCTGAAGTGAAACATTTCGTTGTAAGCGGGTAGATCAGCCTGGCCACATTTTCTCAGCTGCTTCTAAAGGAGGGCACACTGTTGGCAGACTTACTTGAGGCCCTGCTTCCCAGGCTGAAAACTCTGCTTTCTCTCCTTAGGTGGCACATTGGCTCAGAACTGCCCTACCCCTAGGATTCAGGGATGTGCAGGCCGATTTTTTGATATCAGCCTTTCTGAATCTTTCATGGAGGAAACCAACTGGGTAAAGACCTGTTCTAAGCTGGGGACCATAGTGTCTTTCCCTAGTGTACACAGAAACAGCACTCTGAGGGAGAGGAGCTGCTGGCGTTTGGTAGAAACATCTGCTATTCTGAAGAGAAACATTTCGTTGTAAGCGGGTAGATTCAGCCTTGCCTCATTTTCTCAGCTGGCTATAAAGGAGGGAACTCTGTTGGCACACTTACTTGAGGCCCTGCTTCCCAGGCTGAAAACTCTGCTTTCTTTCCTTAGGTGGCACATTGGCTCAGAACTGCCCTACCTCTAGGATTCAGGGATGTGAAGCCCGATTAGTTGAGATCAGCACTTCTGGCAATTTCATGGGGGAAACCAACAGTGAAAAGAGCCGTTCTAAGCTGGGAACCATGGTGTCTCTCCCTAGTCTACACAGAAACAGCACTTTGAGGGAAAGGGGCTGCTGGCGTTTGGTAGCAAAATCTCCTATTCTGAAGTGAAACATTTCGTTGTAAGCGGGTAGATCAGCCTGGCCACATTTTCTCAGCTGCTTCTAAAGGAGGGCACACTGTTGGCAGACTTACTTGAGGCCCTGCTTCCCAGGCTGAAAATTTTGCTTTCATTCCTTAGGTGGCACATTGGCTCAGAACTCCCCTACCCCAAGGATTCAGGGATGTGCAGGCCGATTTTTTGAGATCAGCCTTTCTGACTCTTTCATGGAGGAAACCAACTGGGTAAAGACCCGTTCTAAGCTGGGGACCATAGTGTCTTTCCCTAGTGTATACAGAAACAGCACTCTGAGGGAGAGGAGCTGCTGGCGTTTGGTAGAAACATCTGCTATTCTGAAGAGAAACATTTCGTTGTAAGCGGGTGGATTCAGCCTTGCCTGCTTTTCTCAGCTGGCTCTAAAGGAGGGCACACTGTTGGCAGACTTACTTGAGGCCCTGCTTCCCAGGCTGAAAATTTTGCTTTCATTCCTTAGGTGGCACATTGGCTCAGAACTTCCCTACCCCAAGGATTCAGGGATGTGCAGGCCGATTTTTTGAGATCAGCCTTTCTGACTCTTTCATGGAGGAAACCAACTGGGAAAAGACCCTTTCTAAGCTGGGGACTATAGTGTCTTTCCCTAGTGTACACAGAAACAGCACTCTGAGGGAGAGGAGCTGCTGGCGTTTGGTAGAAACATCTGCTATTCTGAAGAGAAACATTTCGTTGTAAGCGGTTAGATTCAGCCTTGCCTCATTTTCTCAGCTGGGTATAAAGGAGGGCACTCTGTTGGCTGACTTACTTGAGGCCCTGCTTCCCAGGCTGAAAACTCTGCTTTCTTTCCTTAGGTGGCACATTGGCTCAGAACTGCCCTACCTCTAGGATTCAGGGATGTGAAGCCCGATTAGTTGAGATCAGCACTTCTGGCAATTTCATGGGGGAAACCAACAGTGAAAAGAGCCGTTCCAAGCTGGGAACCATGGTGTCTCTCCCTAGTCTACACAGAAACAGCACTTTGAGGGAAAGGGGCTGCTGGCGTTTGGTAGCAAAATCTCCTATTCTGAAGTGAAACATTTCGTTGTAAGCGGGTAGATCAGCCTGGCCACATTTTCTCAGCTGCTTCTAAAGGAGGGCACACTGTTGGCAGACTTACTTGAGGCCCTGCTTCCCAGGCTGAAAATTTTGCTTTCATTCCTTAGGTGGCACATTGGCTCAGAACTTCCCTACCCCAAGGATTCAGGGATGTGCAGGCCGATTTTTTGAGATCAGCCTTTCTGACTCTTTCATGGAGGAAACCAACTGGGAAAAGACCCGTTCTAAGCTGGGGACCATAGTGTCTTTCCCTAGTGTACACAGAAACAGCACTCTGAGGGAGAGGAGCTGCTGGCGTTTGGTAGAAACATCTGCTATTCTGAAGAGAAACATTTCGTTGTAAGCGGGTAGATTCAGCCTTGCCTCATTTTCTCAGCTGGCTATAAAGGAGGGAACTCTGTTGGCACACTTACTTGAGGCCCTGCTTCCCAGGCTGAAAACTCTGCTTTCTTTCCTTAGGTGGCACATTGGCTCAGAACTGCCCTACCTCTAGGATTCAGGGATGTGAAGCCCGATTAGTTGAGATCAGCACTTCTGGCAATTTCATTGGGGAAACCAACAGTGAAAAGAGCCGTTCTAAGCTGGGAACCATGGTGTCTTTCCCTAGTCTACACAGAAACAGCACTTTGAGGGAAAGGGGCTGCTGGCGTTTGGTAGCTAAATCTCCTATTCTGAAGTGAAACATTTCGTTGTAAGCGGGTAGATCAGCCTGGCCACATTTTCTCAGCTGGCTCTAAAGGAGGGCACACTGTTGGCAGACTTACTTGAGGCCCTGCTTCCCAGGCTGAAAATTTTGCTTTCATTCCTTAGGTGGCACATTGGCTCAGAACTCCCCTACCCCAAGGATTCAGGGATGTGCAGGCCGATTTTTTGAGATCAGCCTTTCTGACTCTTTCATGGAGGAAACCAACTGGGTAAAGACCCGTTCTAAGCTGGGGGCCATAGTGTCTTTCCCTAGTGTATACAGAAACAGCACTCTGAGGGAGAGGAGCTGCTGGCGTTTGGTAGAAACATCTGCTATTCTGAAGAGAAACATTTCGTTGTAAGCGGGTGGATTCAGCCTTGCCTGCTTTTCTCAGCTGGCTCTAAAGAGGGCACACTGTTGGCAGACTTACTTGAGGCCCTGCTTCCCAGGCTGAAAATTTTGCTTTCATTCCTTAGGTGGCACATTGGCTCAGAACTTCCCTACCCCAAGGATTCAGGGATGTGCAGGCCGATTTTTTGAGATCAGCCTTTCTGACTCTTTCATGGAGGAAACCAACTGGGAAAAGACCCTTTCTAAGCTGGGGACCATAGTGTCTTTCCCTAGTGTACACAGAAACAGCACTCTGAGTGAGAGGAGCTGCTGGCGTTTGGTAGAAACATCTGCTATTCTGAAGAGAAACATTTCGTTGTAAGCGGTTAGATTCAGCCTTGCCTCATTTTCTCAGCTGGCTATAAAGGAGGGAACTCTGTTGGCACACTTACTTGAGGCCCTGCTTCCCAGGCTGAAAACTCTGCTTTCTTTCCTTAGGTGGCACATTGGCTCAGAACTGCCCTACCTCTAGGATTCAGGGATGTGAAGCCCGATTAGTTGAGATCAGCACTTCTGGCAATTTCATGGGGGAAACCAACAGTGAAAAGAGCCGTTCTAAGCTGGGAACCATGGTGTCTCTCCCTAGTCTACACAGAAACAGCACTTTGAGGGAAAGGGGCTGCTGGCGTTTGGTAGCAAAATCTCCTATTCTGAAGTGAAACATTTCGTTGTAAGCGGGTAGATCAGCCTGGCCACATTTTCTCAGCTGCTTCTAAAGGAGGGCACACTGTTGGCAGACTTACTTGAGGCCCTGCTTCCCAGGCTGAAAACTCTGCTTTCTCTCCTTAGGTGGCACATTGGCTCAGAACTGCCCTACCCCTAGGATTCAGGGATGTGCAGGCCGATTTTTTGATATCAGCCTTTCTGAATCTTTCATGGAGGAAACCAACTGGGTAAAGACCCGTTCTAAGCTGGGGACCATAGTGTATTTCCCTAGTGTACACAGAAACAGCACTCTGAGGGAGAGGAGCTGCTGGCGTTTGGTAGAAACATCTGCTATTGTGAAGAGAAACATTTCGTTGTAAGCGGGTAGATTCAGCCTTCCCTCAGTTTCTCAGCTGGCTATAAAGGAGGGCACTCTGTTGGCACACTTACTTGAGGCCCTGCTTCCCAGGCTGAAAACTCTGCTTTCTTTCCTTAGGTGGCACATTGGCTCAGAACTGCCCTACCCATAGGATTCAGGGATGTGCAGCCCGATTAGTTGAGATCAGCACTTCTGGCTCTTTCATGGGGGAAACCAACAGTGAAAAGAGCCGTTCTAAGCTGGGAACCATGGTGTCTTTCCCTAGTCTACACAGAAACAGCACTTTGAGGGAAAGGGGCTGCTGGCGTTTGGTAGCAAAATCTCCTATTCTGAAGTGAAACATTTCGTTGTAAGCGGGTAGATCAGCCTGGCCACATTTTCTCAGCTGGCTCTAAAGGAGGGCACACTGTTGGCAGACTTACTTGAGGCCCTGCTTCCCAGGCTGAAAATTTTGCTTTCATTCCTTAGGTGGCACATTGGCTCAGAACTCCCCTACCCCAAGGATTCAGGGATGTGCAGGCCGATTTCTTGAGATCAGCCTTTCTGACTCTTTCATGGAGGAAACCAACTGGGAAAAGACCCGTTCTAAGCTGGGGACCATAGTGTCTTTCCCTAGTGTACACAGAAACAGCACTCTGAGGGAGAGGAGCTGCTGGCGTTTGGTAGAAACATCTGCTATTCTGAAGAGAAACATTTCGTTGTAAGCGGGTAGATTCAGCCTTGCCTCATTTTCTCAGCTGGCTATAAAGGAAGGAACTCTGTTGGCACACTTACTTGAGGCCCTGCTTCCCAGGCTGAAAACTCTGCTTTCTTTCCTTAGGTGGCACATTGGCTCAGAACTGCCCTACCTCTAGGATTCAGGGATGTGAAGCCCGATTAGTTGAGATCAGCACTTCTGGCAATTTCATTGGGGAAACCAACAGTGAAAAGAGCCGTTCTAAGCTGGGAACCATGGTGTCATTCCCTAGTCTACACAGAAACAGCACTTTGAGGGAAAGGGGCTGCTGGCGTTTGGTAGCAAAATCTCCTATTCTGAAGTGAAACATTTCGTTGTAAGCGGGTAGATCAGCCTGGCCACATTTTCTCAGCTGGCTCTAAAGGAGGGCACACTGTTGGCAGACTTACTTGAGGCCCTGCTTCCCAGGCTGAAAATTTTGCTTTCATTCCTTAGGTGGCACATTGGCTCAGAACTCCCCTACCCCAAGGATTCAGGGATGTGCAGGCCGATTTTTTGAGATCAGCCTTTCTGACTCTTTCATGGAGGAAACCAACTGGGTAAAGACCCGTTCTAAGCTGGGGACCATAGTGTCTTTCCCTAGTGTATACAGAAACAGCACTCTGAGGGAGAGGAGCTGCTGGCGTTTGGTAGAAACATCTGCTATTCTGAAGAGAAACATTTCGTTGTAAGCGGGTGGATTCAGCCTTGCCTGCTTTTCTCAGCTGGCTATAAAGGAGGGCACTCTGTTGGCACACTTACTTGAGGCCCTGCTTCCCAGGCTGAAAACTCTGCTTTTTCTCCTTAGGTGGCACATTGGCTCAGAACTGCCCTAACCCTAGGATTCAGGGATGTGCAGCCCGATTAGTTAAGGTCAGCACCTCTGGCTCTTTCATGGGGGAAACCAACAGTGAAAAGAGCCGTTCTAAGCTGGGAACCATGGTGTCTTTCCCTAGTCTACACAGAAACAGCACTTTGAGGGAAAGGGGCTGCTGGCGTTTGGTAGCAAAATCTCCTATTCTGAAGTGAAACATTTCGTTGTAAGCGGGTAGATCAGCCTGCCCACATTTTCTCAGCTGGCTCTAAAGGAGGGCACACTGTTGGCAGACTTACTTGAGGCCCTGCTTCCCAGGCTGAAAATTTTGCTTTCATTCCTCAGGTGGCACATTGGCTCAGAACTCCCCTACCCCAAGGATTCAGGGATGTGCAGGCCGATTTTTTGAGATCAGCCTTTCTGAGTCTTTCATGGAGGAAACAAACTGGGTAAAGACCCGTTCTACGCTGGAGACCATAGTGTCTTTCCCTAGTGTATACAGAAACAGCACTCTGAGGGAGAGGAGCTGCTGGTGTTTGGTAGAAACATCTGCTATTCTGAAGAGAAACATTTTGTTGTAAGCGGGTAGATTCAGCCTTGCCTGCTTTTCTCAGCTGGCTATAAAGGAGGGCACTCTGTTGGCACACTTACTTGAGGCCCTGCTTCCCAGGCTGAAAACTCTGCTTTTTCTCCTTAGGTGGCACATTGGCTCAGAACTGCCCTACCCCTAGGATTCAGGGATGTGCAGCCCGATTAGTTAAGGTCAGCACCTCTGGCTCTTTCATGGGGGAAACCAACAGTGAACAGAGCCGTTCTAAGCTGGGAACCATGGTGTCTTTCCCTAGTCTACACAGAAACAGCACGTTGAGGGAAAGGGGCTGCTGGCGTTTGGTAGCGAAATCTCCTATTCTGAAGTGAAACATTTCGTTATAAGGGGGTAGATCAGCCTGGCCACATTTTCTCAGCTGCTTCTAAAGGAGGGCACACTGTTGGCAGACTTACTTGAGGCCCTGCTTCCCAGGCTGAAAACTCTGCTTTCTCTCCTTAGGTGGCACATTGGCTCAGAACTGCCCTACCCCTAGGATTCAGGGATGTGCAGGCCGATTTTTTGATATCAGCCTTTCTGACTCTTTCATGGAGGAAACCAACTGGGTAAAGACCCGTTCTAAGCTGGGGACCATAGTGTATTTCCCTAGTGTACACAGAAACAGCACTCTGAGGGAGAGGAGCTGCTGGCGTTTGGTAGAAACATCTGCTATTGTGAAGAGAAACATTTCGTTGTAAGCGGGTAGATTCAGCCTTCCCTCAGTTTCTCAGCTGGCTATAAAGGAGGGCACTCTGTTGGCACACTTACTTGAGGCCCTGCTTCCCAGGCTGAAAACTCTGCTTTCTTTCCTTAGGTGGCACATTGGCTCAGAACTGCCCTACCCATAGGATTCAGGGATGTGCAGCCCGATTAGTTGAGATCAGCACTTCTGGCTCTTTCATGGGGGAAACCAACAGTGAAAAGAGCCGTTCTAAGCTGGGAACCATGGTGTCTCTCCCTAGTCTACACAGAAACAGCACTTTGAGGGAAAGGGGCTGCTGGCGTTTGGTAGCAAAATCTCCTATTCTGAAGTGAAACATTTCGTTGTAAGCGGGTAGATCAGCCTGGCCACATTTTCTCAGCTGCTTCTAAAGGAGGGCACACTGTTGGCAGACTTACTTGAGGCCCTGCTTCCCAGGCTGAAAACTCTGCTTTCTCTCCTTAGGTGGCACATTGGCTCAGAACTGCCCTACCCCTAGGATTCAGGGATGTGCAGGCCGATTTTTTGATATCAGCCTTTCTGAATCTTTCATGGAGGAAACCAACTGCGTAAAGACCTGTTCTAAGCTGGGGACCATAGTGTCTTTCCCAAGTGTACACAGAAACAGCACTCTGAGGGAGAGGAGCTGCTGGCGTTTGGTAGAAACATCTGCTATTCTGAAGAGAAACATTTCGTTGTAAGCGGGTAGATTCAGCCTTGCCTCATTTTCTCAGCTGGCTATAAAGGAGGGAACTCTGTTGGCACACTTACTTGAGGCCCTGCTTCCCAGGCTGAAAACTCTGCTTTTTCTCCTTAGGTGGCACATTGGCTCAGAACTGCCCTAACCCTAGGATTCAGGGATGTGCAGCCCGATTAGTTAAGGTCAGCACCTCTGGCTCTTTCATGGGGGAAACCAACAGTGAAAAGAGCCGTTCTAAGCTGGGAACCATGGTGTCTTTCCCTAGTCTACACAGAAACAGCACTTTGAGGGAAAGGGGCTGCTGGCGTTTGGTAGCAAAATCTCCTATTCTGAAGTGAAACATTTCGTTGTAAGCGGGTAGATCAGCCTGCCCACATTTTCTCAGCTGGCTCTAAAGGAGGGCACACTGTTGGCAGACTTACTTGAGGCCCTGCTTCCCAGGCTGAAAATTTTGCTTTCATTCCTCAGGTGGCACATTGGCTCAGAACTCCCCTACCCCAAGGATTCAGGGATGTGCAGGCCGATTTTTTGAGATCAGCCTTTCTGAGTCTTTCATGGAGGAAACAAACTGGGTAAAGACCCGTTCTACGCTGGAGACCATAGTGTCTTTCCCTAGTGTATACAGAAACAGCACTCTGAGGGAGAGGAGCTGCTGGTGTTTGGTAGAAACATCTGCTATTCTGAAGAGAAACATTTCGTTGTAAGCGGGTAGATTCAGCCTTGCCTGCTTTTCTCAGCTGGCTATAAAGGAGGGCACTCTGTTGGCACACTTACTTGAGGCCCTGCTTCCCAGGCTGAAAACTCTGCTTTTTCTCCTTAGGTGGCACATTGGCTCAGAACTGCCCTACCCCTAGGATTCAGGGATGTGCAGCCCGATTAGTTAAGGTCAGCACCTCTGGCTCTTTCATGGGGGAAACCAACAGTGAACAGAGCCGTTCTAAGCTGGGAACCATGGTGTCTTTCCCTAGTCTACACAGAAACAGCACGTTGAGGGAAAGGGGCTGCTGGCGTTTGGTAGCGAAATCTCCTATTCTGAAGTGAAACATTTCGTTATAAGGGGGTAGATCAGCCTGGCCACATTTTCTCAGCTGCTTCTAAAGGAGGGCACACTGTTGGCAGACTTACTTGAGGCCCTGCTTCCCAGGCTGAAAACTCTGCTTTCTCTCCTTAGGTGGCACATTGGCTCAGAACTGCCCTACCCCTAGGATTCAGGGATGTGCAGGCCGATTTTTTGATATCAGCCTTTCTGACTCTTTCATGGAGGAAACCAACTGGGTAAAGACCCGTTCTAAGCTGGGGACCATAGTGTATTTCCCTAGTGTACACAGAAACAGCACTCTGAGGGAGAGGAGCTGCTGGCGTTTGGTAGAAACATCTGCTATTGTGAAGAGAAACATTTCGTTGTAAGCGGGTAGATTCAGCCTTCCCTCAGTTTCTCAGCTGGCTATAAAGGAGGGCACTCTGTTGGCACACTTACTTGAGGCCCTGCTTCCCAGGCTGAAAACTCTGCTTTCTTTCCTTAGGTGGCACATTGGCTCAGAACTGCCCTACCCATAGGATTCAGGGATGTGCAGCCCGATTAGTTGAGATCAGCACTTCTGGCTCTTTCATGGGGGAAACCAACAGTGAAAAGAGCCGTTCTAAGCTGGGAACCATGGTGTCTCTCCCTAGTCTACACAGAAACAGCACTTTGAGGGAAAGGGGCTGCTGGCGTTTGGTAGCAAAATCTCCTATTCTGAAGTGAAACATTTCGTTGTAAGCGGGTAGATCAGCCTGGCCACATTTTCTCAGCTGCTTCTAAAGGAGGGCACACTGTTGGCAGACTTACTTGAGGCCCTGCTTCCCAGGCTGAAAACTCTGCTTTCTCTCCTTAGGTGGCACATTGGCTCAGAACTGCCCTACCCCTAGGATTCAGGGATGTGCAGGCCGATTTTTTGATATCAGCCTTTCTGAATCTTTCATGGAGGAAACCAACTGGGTAAAGACCTGTTCTAAGCTGGGGACCATAGTGTCTTTCCCAAGTGTACACAGAAACAGCACTCTGAGGGAGAGGAGCTGCTGGCGTTTGGTAGAAACATCTGCTATTCTGAAGAGAAACATTTCGTTGTAAGCGGGTAGATTCAGCCTTGCCTCATTTTCTCAGCTGGCTATAAAGGAGGGAACTCTGTTGGCACACTTACTTGAGGCCCTGCTTCCCAGGCTGAAAACTCTGCTTTCTTTCCTTAGGTGGCACATTGGCTCAGAACTGCCCTACCTCTAGGATTCAGGGATGTGAAGCCCGATTAGTTGAGATCAGCACTTCTGGCAATTTCATGGGGGAAACCAACAGTGAAAAGAGCCGTTCTAAGCTGGGAACCATGGTGTCTCTCCCTAGTCTACACAGAAACAGCACTTTGAGGGAAAGGGGCTGCTGGCGTTTGGTAGCAAAATCTCCTATTCTGAAGTGAAACATTTCGTTGTAAGCGGGTAGATCAGCCTGGCCACATTTTCTCAGCTGCTTCTAAAGGAGGGCACACTGTTGGCAGACTTACTTGAGGCCCTGCTTCCCAGGCTGAAAACTCTGCTTTCTCTCCTTAGGTGGCACATTGGCTCAGAACTGCCCTACCCCTAGGATTCAGGGATGTGCAGGCCGATTTTTTGATATCAGCCTTTCTGAATCTTTCATGGAGGAAACCAACTGGGTAAAGACCCGTTCTAAGCTGGGGACCATAGTGTCTTTCCCTAGTGTACACACAAACAGCACTCTGAGGGAGAGGAGCTGCTGGCGTTTGGTAGAAACATCTGCTATTCTGAAGAGAAACATTTCGTTGTAAGCGGGTAGATTCAGCCTTGCCTCAGTTTCTCAGCTGGCTCTAAAGGAGGGCATTCTGTTGGCACACTTACTTGAGGCCCTGCTTCCCAGGCTGAAAACTCTGCTTTCTCTCCTTAGGTGGCACATTGGCTCAGAACTGCCCTACCCCTAGGATTCAGGGATGTGCAGGCCAATTTTTTGATATCAGCCTTTCTGACTCTTTCATGGAGGAAACCAACTGGGTAAAGACCCGTTCTAAGCTGGGGACCATAGTGTATTTCCCTAGTGTACACAGAAACAGCACTCTGAGGGAGAGGAGCTGCTGGCGTTTGGTAGAAACATCTGCTATTGTGAAGAGAAACATTTCGTTGTAAGCGGGTAGATTCAGCCTTCCCTCAGTTTCTCAGCTGGCTCTAAAGGAGGGCACTCTGTTGGCACACTTACTTGAGGCCCTGCTTCCCAGGCTGAAAACTCTGCTTTTTCTCCTTAGGTGGCACATTGGCTCAGAACTGCCCTACCCCTAGGATTCAGGGATGTGCAGCCCGATTAGTTAAGGTCAGCACCTCTGGCTCTTTCATGGGGGAAACCAACAGTGAAAAGAGCCGTTCTAAGCTGGGAACCATGGTGTCTTTCCCTAGTCTACACAGAAACAGCACGTTGAGGGAAAGGGGCTGCTGGCGTTTGGTAGCAAAATCTCCTATTCTGAAGTGAAACATTTCGTTGTAAGCGGGTAGATTCAGCCTTGCCTCAGTTTCTCAGCTGGCTCTAAAGGAGGGCACTCTGTTGGCACACTTACTTGAGGCCCTGCTTCCCAGGCTGAAAACTCTGCTCTCTTTCCTTAGGTGGCACATTGGCTCAGAACTCCCCTACCCCAAGGATTCAGGGATGTGCAGGCCGATTTTTTGAGATCAGCCTTTCTGACTCTTTCATGGAGGAAACCAACTGGGTAAAGACCCGTTCTAAGCTGGGGACCATAGTGTCTTTCCCTAGTGTATACAGAAACAGCACTCTGAGGGAGAGGAGCTGCTGGCGTTTGGTAGAAACATCTGCTATTCTGAAGAGAAACATTTCGTTGTAAGCGGGTAGATTCAGCCTTGCCTGCTTTTCTCAGCTGGCTATAAAGGAGGGCAATCTGTTGGCACACTTACTTGAGGCCCTGCTTCCCAGGCTGAAAACTCTGCTTTTTCTCCTTAGGTGGCACATTGGCTCAGAACTGCCCTACCCCTAGGATTCAGGGATGTGCAGCCCGATTAGTTAAGGTCAGCACCTCTGGCTCTTTCATGGGGGAAACCAACAGTGAAAAGAGCCGTTCTAAGCTGGGAACCATGGTGTCTTTCCCTAGTCTACACAGAAACAGCACGTTGAGGGAAAGGGGCTGCTGGCGTTTTGTAGCAAAATCTCCTATTCTGAAGTGAAACATTTCGTTGTAAGCGGGTAGATCAGCCTGGCCACATTTTCTCAGCTGCTTCTAAAGGAGGGCACACTGTTGGCAGACTTACTTGAGGCCCTGCTTCCCAGGCTGAAAACTCTGCTTTCTCTCCTTAGGTGGCACATTGGCTCAGAACTGCCCTTCCCCTAGGATTCAGGGATGTGCAGGCCGATTTTTTGAGATCAGCCTTTCTGACTCTTTCATGGAGGAAACCAACTGGGAAAAGACCCGTTCTAAGCTGGGGACCATAGTGTCTTTCCCTAGTGTACACAGAAACAGCACTCTGAGGGAGAGGAGCTGCTGGCGTTTGGTAGAAACATCTGCTATTCTGAAGAGAAACATTTCGTTGTAAGCGGGTAGATTCAGCCTTGCCTCAGTTTCTCAGCTGGCTCTAAAGGAGGGCACTCTGTTGGCACACTTACTTGAGGCCCTGCTTCCCAGGCTGAAAACTCTGCTTTCTTTCCTTAGGTGGCACATTGGCTCAGAACTGCCCTACCCCTAGGATTCAGAGATGTGCAGCCCGATTAGTTGAGATCAGCACTTCTGGCTCTTTCATGGGGGAAACCAACAGTGAAATGAGCCGTTCTAAGCTGGGAACCATGGTGTCTTTCCCTAGTCTACACAGAAACAGCACTTTGAGGGAAAGGGGCTGCTGGCGTTTGGTAGCAAAATCTCCTATTCTGAAGTGAAACATTTCGTTGTACGCGGGTAGATCAGCCTGGCCACATTTTCTCAGCTGGCTCTAAAGGAGGGCACACTGTTGGCAGACTTACTTGAGGCCCTGCTTCCCAGGCTGAAAATTTTGCTTTAATTCCTTAGGTGGCACATTGGCTCAGAACTCCCCTACCCCAAGGATTCAGGGATGTGCAGGCCGATTTTTTGAGATCAGCCTTTCTGACTCTTTCATGGAGGAAACCACCTGGGAAAAGACCCGTTCTAAGCTGGGGACCATAGTGTCTTTCCCTAGTGTACACAGAAACAGCACTCTGAGGGAGAGGAGCTGCTGGCGTTTGGTAGAAACATCTGCTATTCTGAAGAGAAACATTTCGTTGTAAGCGGGTAGATTCAGCCTTGCCTCAGTTTCTCAGCTGGCTCTAAAGGAGGGCATTCTGTTGGCACACTTACTTGAGGCCCTGCTTCCCAGGCTGAAAACTCTGCTTTCTCTCCTTAGGTGGCACATTGGCTCAGAACTGCCCTACCCCTAGGATTCAGGGATGTGCAGGCCAATTTTTTGATATCAGCCTTTCTGACTCTTTCATGGAGGAAACCAACTGGGTAAAGACCCGTTCTAAGCTGGGGACCATAGTGTATTTCCCTAGTGTACACAGAAACAGCACTCTGAGGGAGAGGAGCTGCTGGCGTTTGGTAGAAACATCTGCTATTGTGAAGAGAAACATTTTGTTGTAAGCGGGTAGATTCAGCCTTCCCTCAGTTTCTCAGCTGGCTCTAAAGGAGGGCACTCTGTTGGCACACTTACTTGAGGCCCTGCTTCCCAGGCTGAAAACTCTGCTTTTTCTCCTTAGGTGGCACATTGGCTCAGAACTGCCCTACCCCTAGGATTCAGGGATGTGCAGCCCGATTAGTTAAGGTCAGCACCTCTGGCTCTTTCATGGGGGAAACCAACAGTGAAAAGAGCCGTTCTAAGCTGGGAACCATGGTGTCTTTCCCTAGTCTACACAGAAACAGCACTTTGAGGGAAAGGGGCTGCTGGCGTTTGGTAGCAAAATCTCCTATTCTGAAGTGAAACATTTCGTTGTACGCAGGTAGATCAGCCTGGCCACATTTTCTCAGCTGGCTCTAAAGGAGGGCACACTGTTGGCAGACTTACTTGAGGCCCTGCTTCCCAGGCTGAAAATTTTGCTTTCATTCCTTAGGTGGCACATTGGCTCAGAACTCCCCTACCCCAAGGATTCAGGGATGTGCAGGCCGATTTTTTGAGATCAGCCTTTCTGACTTTTTCATGGAGGAAACCACCTGGGAAAAGACCCGTTCTAAGCTGGGGACCATAGTGTCTTTCCCTAGTGTACACAGAAACAGCACTCTGAGGGAGAGGAGCTGCTGGCGTTTGGTAGAAACATCTGCTATTCTGAAGAGAAACGTTTCGTTGTAAGCGGGTAGATTCAGCCTTGCCTCAGTTTCTCAGCTGGCTCTAAAGGAGGGCACTCTGTTGGCACACTTACTTGAGGCCCTGCTTCCCAGGCTGAAAACTCTGCTTTCTTTCCTTAGGTGGCACATTGGCTCAGAACTGCCCTACCCCTAGGATTCAGGGATGTGCAGCCCGATTAGTTGAGATCAGCACTTCTGGCTCTTTCATGGGGGAAACCAACAGTGAAATGAGCCGTTCTAAGCTGGGAACCATGGTGTCTTTCCCTAGTCTACACAGAAACAGCACTTTGAGGGAAAGGGGCTGCTGGCGTTTGGTAGCAAAATCTCCTATTCTGAAGTGAAACATTTCGTTGTACGCGGGTAGATCAGCCTGGCCACATTTTCTCAGCTGGCTCTAAAGGAGGGCACACTGTTGGCAGACTTACTTGAGGCCCTGCTTCCCAGGCTGAAAATTTTGCTTTCATTCCTTAGGTGGCACATTGGCTCAGAACTCCCCTACCCCAAGGATTCAGGGATGTGCAGGCCGATTTTTTGAGATCAGCCTTTCTGACTTTTTCATGGAGGAAACCACCTGGGAAAAGACCCGTTCTAAGCTGGGGACCATAGTGTCTTTCCCTAGTGTACACAGAAACAGCACTCTGAGGGAGAGGAGCTGCTGGCGTTTGGTAGAAACATCTGCTATTCTGAAGAGAAACATTTCGTTGTAAGCGGGTAGATTCAGCCTTGCCTCAGTTTCTCAGCTGGCTCTAAAGGAGGGCACTCTGTTGGTACACTTACTTGAGGCCCTGCTTCCCAGGCTGAAAACTCTGCTTTCTTTCCTTAGGTGGCACATTGGCTCAGAACTGCCCTACCCCTAGGATTCAGGGATGTGCAGCCCGATTAGTTGAGATCAGCACTTCTGGCTCTTTCATGGGGGAAACCAACAGTGAAATGAGCCGTTCTAAGCTGGGAACCATGGTGTCTTTCCCTAGTCTACACAGAAACAGCACTTTGAGGGAAAGGGGCTGCTGGCGTTTGGTAGCAAAATCTCCTATTCTGAAGTGAAACATTTCGTTGTACGCGGGTAGATCAGCCTGGCCACATTTTCTCAGCTGGCTCTAAAGGAGGGCACACTGTTGGCAGACTTACTTGAGGCCCTGCTTCCCAGGCTGAAAATTTTGCTTTCATTCCTTAGGTGGCACATTGGCTCAGAACTCCCCTACCCCAAGGATTCAGGGATGTGCAGGCCGATTTTTTGAGATCAGCCTTTCTGACTCTTTCATGGAGGAAACCAACTGGGAAAAGACCCGTTCTAAGCTGGGGACCATAGTGTCTTTCCCTAGTGTACACAGAAACAGCACTCTGAGGGAGAGGAGCTGCTGGCGTTTGGTAGAAACATCTGCTCTTCTGAAGAGAAACATTTCGTTGTAAGCGGGTAGATTCAGCCTTGCCTCATTTTCTCAGCTGGCTCTAAAGGAGGGCACTCTGTTGGCACACTTACTTGAGGCCCTGCTTCCCAGGCTGAAAACTCTGCTTTCTTTCCTTAGGTGGCACATTGGCTCAGAACTGCCCTACCCCTAGGATTCAGGGATGTGCAGCCCGATTAGTTGAGATCAGCACTTCTGGCTCTTTCATGGGGGAAACCAACAGTGAAATGAGCCGTTCTAAGCTGGGAACCATGGTGTCTTTCCCTAGTCTACACAGAAACAGCACTTTGAGGGAAAGGGGCTGCTGGCGTTTGGTAGCAAAATCTCCTATTCTGAAGTGAAACATTTCGTTGTACGCGGGTAGATCAGCCTGGCCACATTTTCTCAGCTGGCTCTAAAGGAGGGCACACTGTTGGCAGACTTACTTGAGGCCCTGCTTCCCAGGCTGAAAATTTTGCTTTCATTCCTTAGGTGGCACATTGGCTCAGAACTCCCCTACCCCAAGGATTCAGGGATGTGCAGGCCGATTTTTTGAGATCAGCCTTTCTGACTCTTTCATGGAGGAAACCAACTGGGAAAAGACCCGTTCTAAGCTGGGGACCATAGTGTCTTTCCCTAGTGTACACAGAAACAGCACTCTGAGGGAGAGGAGCTGCTGGCGTTTGGTAGAAACATCTGCTCTTCTGAAGAGAAACATTTCGTTGTAAGCGGGTAGATTCAGCCTTGCCTCAGTTTCTCAGCTGGCTCTAAAGGAGGGCACTCTGTTGGCACACTTACTTGAGGCCCTGCTTCCCAGGCTGAAAACTCTGCTTTCTTTCCTTAGGTGGCACATTGGCTCAGAACTGCCCTACCCCTAGGATTCAGGGATGTGCAGCCCGATTAGTTGAGATCAGCACTTCTGGCTCTTTCATGGGGGAAACCAACAGTGAAATGAGCCGTTCTAAGCTGGGAACCATGGTGTCTTTCCCTAGTCTACACAGAAACAGCACTTTGAGGGAAAGGGGCTGCTGGCGTTTGGTAGCAAAATCTCCTATTCTGAAGTGAAACATTTCGTTGTACGCGGGTAGATCAGCCTGGCCACATTTTCTCAGCTGGCTCTAAAGGAGGGCACACTGTTGGCAGACTTACTTGAGGCCCTGCTTCCCAGGCTGAAAATTTTGCTTTCATTCCTTAGGTGGCACATTGGCTCAGAACTCCCCTACCCCAAGGATTCAGGGATGTGCAGGCCGATTTTTTGAGATCAGCCTTTCTGACTCTTTCATGGAGGAAACCAACTGGGAAAAGACCCGTTCTAAGCTGGGGACCATAGTGTCTTTCCCTAGTGTACACAGAAACAGCACTCTGAGGGAGAGGAGCTGCTGGCGTTTGGTAGAAACATCTGCTATTGTGAAGAGAAACATTTCGTTGTAAGCGGGTAGATTCAGCCTTCCCTCAGTTTCTCAGCTGGCTATAAAGGAGGGCACTCTGTTGGCACACTTACTTGAGGCCCTGCTTCCCAGGTTGAAAACTCTGCTTTCTTTCCTTAGGTGGCACATTGGCTCAGAACTGCCCTACCCCTAGGATTCAGGGATGTGCAGCCCGATTAGTTGAGATCAGCACTTCTGGCTCTTTCATGGGGGAAACCAACAGTGAAATGAGCCGTTCTAAGCTGGGAACCATGGTGTCTTTTCCTATTCTACACAGAAACAGCACTTTGAGGGAAAGGGGCTGCTGGCGTTTGGTAGCAAAATCTCCTATTCTGAAGTGAAACATTTCGTTGTAAGCGGGTAGATCAGCCTGGCCACATTTTCTCAGCTGGCTCTAAAGGAGGGCACACTGTTGGCAGACTTACTTGAGGCCCTGCTTCCCAGGCTGAAAATTTTGCTTTCATTCCTTAGGTGGCACATTGGCTCAGAACTCCCCTACCCCAAGGATTCAGGGATGTGCAGGCCGATTTTTTGAGATCAGCCTTTCTGACTCTTTTATGGAGGAAACCAACTGGGAAAAGACCCGTTCTAAGCTGGGGACCATAGTGTCTTTCCCTAGTGTATACAGAAACAGCACTCTGAGGGAGAGGAGCTGCTGGCGTTTGGTAGAAACATCTGCTATGCTGAAGAGAAACATTTCGTTGTAAGCGGGTAGATTCAGCCTTGCCTCATTTTCTCAGCTGGCTATAAAGGAGGGCACTCTGTTGGCACACTTACTTGAGGCCCTGCTTCCCAGGCTGAAAACTCTGCTTTTTCTCCTTAGGTGGCACATTGGCTCAGAACTGCCCTACCCCTAGGATTCAGGGATGTGCAGCCCGATTAGTTAAGGTCAGCACCTCTGGCTCTTTCATGGGGGAAAGGAACAGTGAAAAGAGCCTTTCTAACCTGGGAACCATGGTGTCTTTCCCTAGTCTACACAGAAACAGCACTTTGAGGGAAAGGGGCTGCTGGCGTTTGGTAGTAAAATCTCCTATTCTGAAGTGAAACATTTCGTTGTAAGCAGGTAGATTCAGCCTGGCCACATATTCTCAGCTGGCTCTAAAACAGGGCACTCTGTTGGCAGACTTACTTGAGGCCCTGATTCCCAGGCTGAAAATTTTGCTTTCATTCCTTAGGTGGCACATTGGCTCAGAACTACCCTACCCCAAGGATTCAGGGATGTGCAGGCCGATTTTGTGAGATCAGCCTTTCTGACTCTTTAATGGAGGAAACCAACTGGGAAAAGACCCGTTCTAAGCTGGGGACCATAGTGTCTTTCCCTAGTGTACACAGAAACAGTACTCTGAGGGAGAGGAGCTGCTGGCGTTTGGTAGAAACATCTGCTATTCTGAAGAGAAACATTTCGGTGTAAGCGGGTAGATTCAGCCTTGCCTCATTTTCTCAGCTGGCTATAAAGGAGGGCATTCTGTTGGCTGACTTACTTCAGGCCCTGCTTCCCAGGCTGAAAACTCTGCTTTCTTTCCTTAGGTGGCACATTGGCTCAGAACTGCCCTACCCCTAGGATTCAGGGATGTGCAGCCCGATTAGTTGAGATCAGCACTTCTGGCTCTTTCATGGGGGAAACCAACAGTGAAATGAGCCGTTCTAAGCTGGGAACCATGGTGTCTTTCCCTAGTCTACACAGAAACTGCACTTTGAGGGAAAGGGGCTGCTGGCGTTTGGTAGCAAAATCTCCTATTCTGAAGTGAAACATTTCGTTGTAAGCGGGTAGATCAGCCTGGCCACATTTTCTCAGCTGGCTCTAAAGGAGGGCACACTGCTGGCATACTTACTTGAGGCCCTGCTTCCCAGGCTGAAAATTTTGCTTTCATTCCTTAGGTGGCACATTGGCTCAGAACTCCCCTACCCCAAGGATTCAGGGATGTGCAGGCCGATTTTTTGAGATCAGCCTTTCTGACTCTTTCATGGAGGAAACCAACTGGGAAAAGACCCGTTCTAAGCTGGGGACCATAGTGTCTTTCCCTAGTGTACACAGAAACAGCACTCTGAGGGAGAGGAGCTGCTGGCGTTTGGTAGAAACATCTGCTATTCTGAAGAGAAACATTTCGTTGTAAGCGGGTAGATTCAGCCTTGCCTCATTTTCTCAGCTGGCTATAAAGGAGGGCACTCTGTTGGCACACTCACTTGAGGCCCTGCTTCCCAGGCTGAAAACTCTGCTTTTTCTCCTTAGGTGGCACATTGGCTCAGAACTGCCCTACCCCTAGGATTCAGGGATGTGCAGCCCGATTAGTTAAGGTCAGCACCTCTGGCTCTTTCATGGGGGAAACCAACAGTGAAAAGAGCCGTTCTAAGCTGGGAACCATGGTGTCTTTCCCTAGTCTACACAGAAACAGCACGTTGAGGGAAAGGGGCTGCTGGCGTTTGGTAGCAAAATCTCCTATTCTGAAGTGAAACATTTCGTTGTAAGCGGGTAGATCAGCCTGGCCACATTTTCTCAGCTGGCTCTAAAGGAGGGCACACTGTTGGCAGACTTACTTGAGGCCCTGCTTCCCAGGCTGAAAATTTTGCTTTCATTCCTTAGGTGGCACATTGGCTCAGAACTTCCCTACCCCAAGGATTCAGGGATGTGCAGGCCGATTTTTTGAGATCAGCCTTTCTGACTCTTTCATGGAGGAAACCAACTGGGAAAAGACCCGTTCTAAGCTGGGGACCATAGTGTCTTTCCCTAGTGTACACAGAAACAGCACTCTGAGGGAGAGGAGCTGCTGGCGTTTGGTAGAAACATCTGCTATGCTGAAGAGAAACATTTCGTTGTAAGTGGGTAGATTCAGCCTTGCCTCATTTTCTCAGCTGGCTATAAAGGAGGGCACTCTGTTGGCACACTTACTTGAGGCCCTGCTTCCCAGGCTGAAAACTCTGCTTTCTTTCCTTAGGTGGCACATTGGCTCAGAACTGCCCTACCCCTAGGATTCAGGGATGTGCAGCCCGATTAGTTGAGATCAGCACTTCTGGCTCTTTCATGGGGGAAACCAACAGTGAAATGAGCCGTTCTAAGCTGGGAACCATGGTGTCTTTCCCTAGTCTACACAGAAACAGCACTTTGAGGGAAAGGGGCTGCTGGCGTTTGGTAGCAAAATCTCCTATTCTGAAGTGAAACATTTCGTTGTACGCGGGTAGATCAGCCTGGCCACATTTTCTCAGCTGGCTCTAAAGGAGGGCACACTGTTGGCAGACTTACTTGAGGCCCTGCTTCCCAGGCTGAAAATTTTGCTTTCATTCCTTAGGTGGCACATTGGCTCAGAACTCCCCTACCCCAAGGATTCAGGGATGTGCAGGCCGATTTTTTGAGATCAGCCTTTCTGACTCTTTCATGGAGGAAACCACCTGGGAAAAGACCCGTTCTAAGCTGGGGACCATAGTGTCTTTCCCTAGTGTACACACAAACAGCACTCTGAGGGAGAGGAGCTGCTGGCGTTTGGTAGAAACATCTGCTATTCTGAAGAGAAACATTTCGTTGTAAGCGGGTAGATTCAGCCTTGCCTCAGTTTCTCAGCTGGCTCTAAAGGAGGGCATTCTGTTGGCACACTTACTTGAGGCCCTGCTTCCCAGGCTGAAAACTCTGCTTTCTCTCCTTAGGTGGCACATTGGCTCAGAACTGCCCTACCCCTAGGATTCAGGGATGTGCAGGCCAATTTTTTGATATCAGCCTTTCTGACTCTTTCATGGAGGAAACCAACTGGGTAAAGACCCGTTCTAAGCTGGGGACCATAGTGTATTTCCCTAGTGTACACAGAAACAGCACTCTGAGGGAGAGGAGCTGCTGGCGTTTGGTAGAAACATCTGCTATTGTGAAGAGAAACATTTCGTTGTAAGCGGGTAGATTCAGCCTTCCCTCAGTTTCTCAGCTGGCTCTAAAGGAGGGCACTCTGTTGGCACACTTACTTGAGGCCCTGCTTCCCAGGCTGAAAACTCTGCTTTTTCTCCTTAGGTGGCACATTGGCTCAGAACTGCCCTACCCCTAGGATTCAGGGATGTGCAGCCCGATTAGTTAAGGTCAGCACCTCTGGCTCTTTCATGGGGGAAACCAACAGTGAAAAGAGCCGTTCTAAGCTGGGAACCATGGTGTCTTTCCCTAGTCTACACAGAAACAGCACGTTGAGGGAAAGGGGCTGCTGGCGTTTGGTAGCAAAATCTCCTATTCTGAAGTGAAACATTTCGTTGTAAGCGGGTAGATTCAGCCTTGCCTCAGTTTCTCAGCTGGCTCTAAAGGAGGGCACTCTGTTGGCACACTTACTTGAGGCCCTGCTTCCCAGGCTGAAAACTCTGCTCTCTTTCCTTAGGTGGCACATTGGCTCAGAACTCCCCTACCCCAAGGATTCAGGGATGTGCAGGCCGATTTTTTGAGATCAGCCTTTCTGACTCTTTCATGGAGGAAACCAACTGGGTAAAGACCCGTTCTAAGCTGGGGACCATAGTGTCTTTCCCTAGTGTATACAGAAACAGCACTCTGAGGGAGAGGAGCTGCTGGCGTTTGGTAGAAACATCTGCTATTCTGAAGAGAAACATTTCGTTGTAAGCGGGTAGATTCAGCCTTGCCTGCTTTTCTCAGCTGGCTATAAAGGAGGGCAATCTGTTGGCACACTTACTTGAGGCCCTGCTTCCCAGGCTGAAAACTCTGCTTTTTCTCCTTAGGTGGCACATTGGCTCAGAACTGCCCTACCCCTAGGATTCAGGGATGTGCAGCCCGATTAGTTAAGGTCAGCACCTCTGGCTCTTTCATGGGGGAAACCAACAGTGAAAAGAGCCGTTCTAAGCTGGGAACCATGGTGTCTTTCCCTAGTCTACACAGAAACAGCACGTTGAGGGAAAGGGGCTGCTGGCGTTTTGTAGCAAAATCTCCTATTCTGAATTGAAACATTTCGTTGTAAGCGGGTAGATCAGCCTGGCCACATTTTCTCAGCTGCTTCTAAAGGAGGGCACACTGTTGGCAGACTTACTTGAGGCCCTGCTTCCCAGGCTGAAAACTCTGCTTTCTCTCCTTAGGTGGCACATTGGCTCAGAACTGCCCTTCCCCTAGGATTCAGGGATGTGCAGGCCGATTTTTTGAGATCATCCTTTCTGACTCTTTCATGGAGGAAACCAACTGGGAAAAGACCCGTTCTAAGCTGGGGACCATAGTGTCTTTCCCTAGTGTACACAGAAACAGCACTCTGAGGGAGAGGAGCTGCTGGCGTTTGGTAGAAACATCTGCTATTCTGAAGAGAAACATTTCGTTGTAAGCGGGTAGATTCAGCCTTGCCTCAGTTTCTCAGCTGGCTCTAAAGGAGGGCACTCTGTTGGCACACTTACTTGAGGCCCTGCTTCCCAGGCTGAAAACTCTGCTTTCTTTCCTTAGGTGGCACATTGGCTCAGAACTGCCCTACCCCTAGGATTCAGAGATGTGCAGCCCGATTAGTTGAGATCAGCACTTCTGGCTCTTTCATGGGGGAAACCAACAGTGAAATGAGCCGTTCTAAGCTGGGAACCATGGTGTCTTTCCCTAGTCTACACAGAAACAGCACTTTGAGGGAAAGGGGCTGCTGGCGTTTGGTAGCAAAATCTCCTATTCTGAAGTGAAACATTTCGTTGTACGCGGGTAGATCAGCCTGGCCACATTTTCTCAGCTGGCTCTAAAGGAGGGCACACTGTTGGCAGACTTACTTGAGGCCCTGCTTCCCAGGCTGAAAATTTTGCTTTAATTCCTTAGGTGGCACATTGGCTCAGAACTCCCCTACCCCAAGGATTCAGGGATGTGCAGGCCGATTTTTTGAGATCAGCCTTTCTGACTCTTTCATGGAGGAAACCACCTGGGAAAAGACCCGTTCTAAGCTGGGGACCATAGTGTCTTTCCCTAGTGTACACAGAAACAGCACTCTGAGGGAGAGGAGCTGCTGGCGTTTGGTAGAAACATCTGCTATTCTGAAGAGAAACATTTCGTTGTAAGCGGGTAGATTCAGCCTTGCCTCAGTTTCTCAGCTGGCTCTAAAGGAGGGCATTCTGTTGGCACACTTACTTGAGGCCCTGCTTCCCAGGCTGAAAACTCTGCTTTCTCTCCTTAGGTGGCACATTGGCTCAGAACTGCCCTACCCCTAGGATTCAGGGATGTGCAGGCCAATTTTTTGATATCAGCCTTTCTGACTCTTTCATGGAGGAAACCAACTGGGTAAAGACCCGTTCTAAGCTGGGGACCATAGTGTATTTCCCTAGTGTACACAGAAACAGCACTCTGAGGGAGAGGAGCTGCTGGCGTTTGGTAGAAACATCTGCTATTGTGAAGAGAAACATTTTGTTGTAAGCGGGTAGATTCAGCCTTCCCTCAGTTTCTCAGCTGGCTCTAAAGGAGGGCACTCTGTTGGCACACTTACTTGAGGCCCTGCTTCCCAGGCTGAAAACTCTGCTTTTTCTCCTTAGGTGGCACATTGGCTCAGAACTGCCCTACCCCTAGGATTCAGGGATGTGCAGCCCGATTAGTTAAGGTCAGCACCTCTGGCTCTTTCATGGGGGAAACCAACAGTGAAAAGAGCCGTTCTAAGCTGGGAACCATGGTGTCTTTCCCTAGTCTACACAGAAACAGCACTTTGAGGGAAAGGGGCTGCTGGCGTTTGGTAGCAAAATCTCCTATTCTGAAGTGAAACATTTCGTTGTACGCGGGTAGATCAGCCTGGCCACATTTTCTCAGCTGGCTCTAAAGGAGGGCACACTGTTGGCAGACTTACTTGAGGCCCTGCTTCCCAGGCTGAAAATTTTGCTTTCATTCCTTAGGTGGCACATTGGCTCAGAACTCCCCTACCCCAAGGATTCAGGGATGTGCAGGCCGATTTTTTGAGATCAGCCTTTCTGACTTTTTCATGGAGGAAACCACCTGGGAAAAGACCCGTTCTAAGCTGGGGACCATAGTGTCTTTCCCTAGTGTACACAGAAACAGCACTCTGAGGGAGAGGAGCTGCTGGCGTTTGGTAGAAACATCTGCTATTCTGAAGAGAAACGTTTCGTTGTAAGCGGGTAGATTCAGCCTTGCCTCAGTTTCTCAGCTGGCTCTAAAGGAGGGCACTCTGTTGGCACACTTACTTGAGGCCCTGCTTCCCAGGCTGAAAACTCTGCTTTCTTTCCTTAGGTGGCACATTGGCTCAGAACTGCCCTACCCCTAGGATTCAGGGATGTGCAGCCCGATTAGTTGAGATCAGCACTTCTGGCTCTTTCATGGGGGAAACCAACAGTGAAATGAGCCGTTCTAAGCTGGGAACCATGGTGTCTTTCCCTAGTCTACACAGAAACAGCACTTTGAGGGAAAGGGGCTGCTGGCGTTTGGTAGCAAAATCTCCTATTCTGAAGTGAAACATTTCGTTGTACGCGGGTAGATCAGCCTGGCCACATTTTCTCAGCTGGCTCTAAAGGAGGGCACACTGTTGGCAGACTTACTTGAGGCCCTGCTTCCCAGGCTGAAAATTTTGCTTTCATTCCTTAGGTGGCACATTGGCTCAGAACTCCCCTACCCCAAGGATTCAGGGATGTGCAGGCCGATTTTTTGAGATCAGCCTTTCTGACTTTTTCATGGAGGAAACCACCTGGGAAAAGACCCGTTCTAAGCTGGGGACCATAGTGTCTTTCCCTAGTGTACACAGAAACAGCACTCTGAGGGAGAGGAGCTGCTGGCGTTTGGTAGAAACATCTGCTATTCTGAAGAGAAACATTTCGTTGTAAGCGGGTAGATTCAGCCTTGCCTCAGTTTCTCAGCTGGCTCTAAAGGAGGGCACTCTGTTGGCACACTTACTTGAGGCCCTGCTTCCCAGGCTGAAAACTCTGCTTTCTTTCCTTAGGTGGCACATTGGCTCAGAACTGCCCTACCCCTAGGATTCAGGGATGTGCAGCCCGATTAGTTGAGATCAGCACTTCTGGCTCTTTCATGGGGGAAACCAACAGTGAAATGAGCCGTTCTAAGCTGGGAACCATGGTGTCTTTCCCTAGTCTACACAGAAACAGCACTTTGAGGGAAAGGGGCTGCTGGCGTTTGGTAGCAAAATCTCCTATTCTGAAGTGAAACATTTCGTTGTACGCGGGTAGATCAGCCTGGCCACATTTTCTCAGCTGGCTCTAAAGGAGGGCACACTGTTGGCAGACTTACTTGAGGCCCTGCTTCCCAGGCTGAAAATTTTGCTTTCATTCCTTAGGTGGCACATTGGCTCAGAACTCCCCTACCCCAAGGATTCAGGGATGTGCAGGCCGATTTTTTGAGATCAGCCTTTCTGACTCTTTCATGGAGGAAACCAACTGGGAAAAGACCCGTTCTAAGCTGGGGACCATAGTGTCTTTCCCTAGTGTACACAGAAACAGCACTCTGAGGGAGAGGAGCTGCTGGCGTTTGGTAGAAACATCTGCTCTTCTGAAGAGAAACATTTCGTTGTAAGCGGGTAGATTCAGCCTTGCCTCAGTTTCTCAGCTGGCTCTAAAGGAGGGCACTCTGTTGGCACACTTACTTGAGGCCCTGCTTCCCAGGCTGAAAACTCTGCTTTCTTTCCTTAGGTGGCACATTGGCTCAGAACTGCCCTACCCCTAGGATTCAGGGATGTGCAGCCCGATTAGTTGAGATCAGCACTTCTGGCTCTTTCATGGGGGAAACCAACAGTGAAATGAGCCGTTCTAAGCTGGGAACCATGGTGTCTTTCCCTAGTCTACACAGAAACAGCACTTTGAGGGAAAGGGGCTGCTGGCGTTTGGTAGCAAAATCTCCTATTCTGAAGTGAAACATTTCGTTGTACGCGGGTAGATCAGCCTGGCCACATTTTCTCAGCTGGCTCTAAAGGAGGGCACACTGTTGGCAGACTTACTTGAGGCCCTGCTTCCCAGGCTGAAAATTTTGCTTTCATTCCTTAGGTGGCACATTGGCTCAGAACTCCCCTACCCCAAGGATTCAGGGATGTGCAGGCCGATTTTTTGAGATCAGCCTTTCTGACTCTTTCATGGAGGAAACCAACTGGGAAAAGACCCGTTCTAAGCTGGGGACCATAGTGTCTTTCCCTAGTGTACACAGAAACAGCACTCTGAGGGAGAGGAGCTGCTGGCGTTTGGTAGAAACATCTGCTCTTCTGAAGAGAAACATTTCGTTGTAAGCGGGTAGATTCAGCCTTGCCTCAGTTTCTCAGCTGGCTCTAAAGGAGGGCACTCTGTTGGCACACTTACTTGAGGCCCTGCTTCCCAGGCTGAAAACTCTGCTTTCTTTCCTTAGGTGGCACATTGGCTCAGAACTGCCCTACCCCTAGGATTCAGGGATGTGCAGCCCGATTAGTTGAGATCAGCACTTCTGGCTCTTTCATGGGGGAAACCAACAGTGAAATGAGCCGTTCTAAGCTGGGAACCATGGTGTCTTTCCCTAGTCTACACAGAAACAGCACTTTGAGGGAAAGGGGCTGCTGGCGTTTGGTAGCAAAATCTCCTATTCTGAAGTGAAACATTTCGTTGTACGCGGGTAGATCAGCCTGGCCACATTTTCTCAGCTGGCTCTAAAGGAGGGCACACTGTTGGCAGACTTACTTGAGGCCCTGCTTCCCAGGCTGAAAATTTTGCTTTCATTCCTTAGGTGGCACATTGGCTCAGAACTCCCCTACCCCAAGGATTCAGGGATGTGCAGGCCGATTTTTTGAGATCAGCCTTTCTGACTCTTTCATGGAGGAAACCAACTGGGAAAAGACCCGTTCTAAGCTGGGGACCATAGTGTCTTTCCCTAGTGTACACAGAAACAGCACTCTGAGGGAGAGGAGCTGCTGGCGTTTGGTAGAAACATCTGCTATTGTGAAGAGAAACATTTCGTTGTAAGCGGGTAGATTCAGCCTTCCCTCAGTTTCTCAGCTGGCTATAAAGGAGGGCACTCTGTTGGCACACTTACTTGAGGCCCTGCTTCCCAGGTTGAAAACTCTGCTTTCTTTCCTTAGGTGGCACATTGGCTCAGAACTGCCCTACCCCTAGGATTCAGGGATGTGCAGCCCGATTAGTTGAGATCAGCACTTCTGGCTCTTTCATGGGGGAAACCAACAGTGAAATGAGCCGTTCTAAGCTGGGAACCATGGTGTCTTTTCCTATTCTACACAGAAACAGCACTTTGAGGGAAAGGGGCTGCTGGCGTTTGGTAGCAAAATCTCCTATTCTGAAGTGAAACATTTCGTTGTAAGCGGGTAGATCAGCCTGGCCACATTTTCTCAGCTGGCTCTAAAGGAGGGCACACTGTTGGCAGACTTACTTGAGGCCCTGCTTCCCAGGCTGAAAATTTTGCTTTCATTCCTTAGGTGGCACATTGGCTCAGAACTCCCCTACCCCAAGGATTCAGGGATGTGCAGGCCGATTTTTTGAGATCAGCCTTTCTGACTCTTTTATGGAGGAAACCAACTGGGTAAAGACCCGTTCTAAGCTGGGGACCATAGTGTCTTTCCCTAGTGTATACAGAAACAGCACTCTGAGGGAGAGGAGCTGCTGGCGTTTGGTAGAAACATCTGCTATGCTGAAGAGAAACATTTCGTTGTAAGCGGGTAGATTCAGCCTTGCCTCATTTTCTCAGCTGGCTATAAAGGAGGGCACTCTGTTGGCACACTTACTTGAGGCCCTGCTTCCCAGGCTGAAAACTCTGCTTTTTCTCCTTAGGTGGCACATTGGCTCAGAACTGCCCTACCCCTAGGATTCAGGGATGTGCAGCCCGATTAGTTAAGGTCAGCACCTCTGGCTCTTTCATGGGGGAAAGGAACAGTGAAAAGAGCCTTTCTAACCTGGGAACCATGGTGTCTTTCCCTAGTCTACACAGAAACAGCACTTTGAGGGAAAGGGGCTGCTGGCGTTTGGTAGTAAAATCTCCTATTCTGAAGTGAAACATTTCGTTGTAAGCAGGTAGATTCAGCCTGGCCACATATTCTCAGCTGGCTCTAAAACAGGGCACTCTGTTGGCAGACTTACTTGAGGCCCTGATTCCCAGGCTGAAAATTTTGCTTTCATTCCTTAGGTGGCACATTGGCTCAGAACTACCCTACCCCAAGGATTCAGGGATGTGCAGGCCGATTTTGTGAGATCAGCCTTTCTGACTCTTTAATGGAGGAAACCAACTGGGAAAAGACCCGTTCTAAGCTGGGGACCATAGTGTCTTTCCCTAGTGTACACAGAAACAGTACTCTGAGGGAGAGGAGCTGCTGGCGTTTGGTAGAAACATCTGCTATTCTGAAGAGAAACATTTCGGTGTAAGCGGGTAGATTCAGCCTTGCCTCATTTTCTCAGCTGGCTATAAAGGAGGGCATTCTGTTGGCTGACTTACTTCAGGCCCTGCTTCCCAGGCTGAAAACTCTGCTTTCTTTCCTTAGGTGGCACATTGGCTCAGAACTGCCCTACCCCTAGGATTCAGGGATGTGCAGCCCGATTAGTTGAGATCAGCACTTCTGGCTCTTTCATGGGGGAAACCAACAGTGAAATGAGCCGTTCTAAGCTGGGAACCATGGTGTCTTTCCCTAGTCTACACAGAAACTGCACTTTGAGGGAAAGGGGCTGCTGGCGTTTGGTAGCAAAATCTCCTATTCTGAAGTGAAACATTTCGTTGTAAGCGGGTAGATCAGCCTGGCCACATTTTCTCAGCTGGCTCTAAAGGAGGGCACACTGCTGGCATACTTACTTGAGGCCCTGCTTCCCAGGCTGAAAATTTTGCTTTCATTCCTTAGGTGGCACATTGGCTCAGAACTCCCCTACCCCAAGGATTCAGGGATGTGCAGGCCGATTTTTTGAGATCAGCCTTTCTGACTCTTTCATGGAGGAAACCAACTGGGAAAAGACCCGTTCTAAGCTGGGGACCATAGTGTCTTTCCCTAGTGTACACAGAAACAGCACTCTGAGGGAGAGGAGCTGCTGGCGTTTGGTAGAAACATCTGCTATTCTGAAGAGAAACATTTCGTTGTAAGCGGGTAGATTCAGCCTTGCCTCCTTTTCTCAGCTGGCTATAAAGGAGGGCACTCTGTTGGCACACTCACTTGAGGCCCTGCTTCCCAGGCTGAAAACTCTGCTTTTTCTCCTTAGGTGGCACATTGGCTCAGAACTGCCCTACCCCTAGGATTCAGGGATGTGCAGCCCGATTAGTTAAGGTCAGCACCTCTGGCTCTTTCATGGGGGAAACCAACAGTGAAAAGAGCCGTTCTAAGCTGGGAACCATGGTGTCTTTCCCTAGTCTACACAGAAACAGCACGTTGAGGGAAAGGGGCTGCTGGCGTTTGGTAGCAAAATCTCCTATTCTGAAGTGAAACATTTCGTTGTAAGCGGGTAGATCAGCCTGGCCACATTTTCTCAGCTGGCTCTAAAGGAGGGCACACTGTTGGCAGACTTACTTGAGGCCCTGCTTCCCAGGCTGAAAATTTTGCTTTCATTCCTTAGGTGGCACATTGGCTCAGAACTTCCCTACCCCAAGGATTCAGGGATGTGCAGGCCGATTTTTGAGATCAGCCTTTCTGACTCTTTCATGGAGGAAACCAACTGGGAAAAGACCCGTTCTAAGCTGGGGACCATAGTGTCTTTCCCTAGTGTACACAGAAACAGCACTCTGAGGGAGAGGAGCTGCTGGCGTTTGGTAGAAACATCTGCTATGCTGAAGAGAAACATTTCGTTGTAAGCGGTTAGATTCAGCCTTGCCTCAGTTTCTCAGCTGGCTCTAAAGGAGGGCATTCTTTTGGCACACTTACTTGAGGCCCTGCTTCCCAGGCTGAAAACTCTGCTTTCTCTCCTTAGGTGGCACATTGGCTCAGAACTGCCCTACCCCTAGGATTCAGGGATGTGCAGGCCAATTTTTTGATATCAGCCTTTCTGACTCTTTCATGGAGGAAACCAACTGGGTAAAGACCCGTTCTAAGCTGGGGACCATAGTGTATTTCCCTAGTGTACACAGAAACAGCACTCTGAGGGAGAGGAGCTGCTGGCGTTTGGTAGAAACATCTGCTATTATGAAGAGAAACATTTCGTTGTAAGCGGGTAGATTCAGCCTTCCCTCAGTTTCTCAGCTGGCTCTAAAGGAGGGCACTCTGTTGGCACACTTACTTGAGGCCCTGCTTCCCAGGCTGAAAACTCTGCTTTCTTTCCTTAGGTGGCACATTGGCTCAGAACTGCCCTACCTCTAGGATTCAGGGATGTGAAGCCCGATTAGTTGAGATCAGCACTTCTGGCAATTTCATGGGGGAAACCAACAGTGAAAAGAGCCGTTCTAAGCTGGGAACCATGGTGTCTCTCCCTAGTCTACACAGAAACAGCACTTTGAGGGAAAGGGGCTGCTGGCGTTTGGTAGCAAAATCTCCTATTCTGAAGTGAAACATTTCGTTGTAAGCGGGTAGATCAGCCTGGCCACATTTTCTCAGCTGCTTCTAAAGGAGGGCACACTGTTGGCAGACTTACTTGAGGCCCTGCTTCCCAGGCTGAAAACTCTGCTTTCTCTCCTTAGGTGGCACATTGGCTCAGAACTGCCCTACCCCTAGGATTCAGGGATGTGCAGGCCGATTTTTTGATATCAGCCTTTCTGAATCTTTCATGGAGGAAACCAACTGGGTAAAGACCCGTTCTAAGCTGGGGACCATAGTGTCTTTCCCTAGTGTACACAGAAACAGCACACTGAGGGAGAGGAGCTGCTGGCGTTTGGTAGAAACAGCTGCTATTCTGAAGAGAAACATTTCGTTGTAAGCGGGTAGATTCAGCCTTGCCTCATTTTCTCAGCTGGCTATAAAGGAGGGCACTCTGTTGGCACACTTACTTGAGGCCCTGCTTCCCAGGCTGAAAACTCTGCTTTTTCTCCTTAGGTGGCACATTGGCTCAGAACTGCCCTACCCCTAGGATTCAGGGATGTGCAGCCCGATTAGTTAAGGTCAGCACCTCTGGCTCTTTCATGGGGGAAACCAACAGTGAAAAGAGCCGTTCTAAGCTGGGAACCATGGTGTCTTTCCCTAGTCTACACAGAAACAGCACGTTGAGGGAAAGGGGCTGCTGGCGTTTGGTAGCAAAATCTCCTATTCTGAAGTGAAACATTTCGTTGTAAGCGGGTAGATCAGCCTGGCCACATTTTCTCAGCTGGCTCTAAAGGAGGGCACACTGTTGGCAGACTTACTTGAGGCCCTGCTTCCCAGGCTGAAAATTTTGCTTTCATTCCTTAGGTGGCACATTGGCTCAGAACTACCCTACCCCAAGGATTCAGGGATGTGCAGGCCGATTTTTTGAGATCAGCCTTTCTGACTCTTTCATGGAGGAAACCAACTGGGAAAAGACCCGTTCTAAGCTGGGGACCATAGTGTCTTTCCCTAGTGTACACAGAAACAGCACTCTGAGGGAGAGGAGCTGCTGGCGTTTGGTAGAAACATCTGCTATTGTGAAGAGAAACATTTCGTTGTAAGCGGGTAGATTCAGCCTTCCCTCAGTTTCTCAGCTGGCTATAAAGGAGGGCACTCTGTTGGCACACTTACTTGAGGCCCTGCTTCCCAGGCTGAAAACTCTGCTTTCTTTCCTTAGGTGGCACATTGGCTCAGAACTGCCCTACCCCTAGGATTCAGGGATGTGCAGCCCGATTAGTTGAGATCAGCACTTCTGGCTCTTTCATGGGGGAAACCAACAGTGAAATGAGCCGTTCTAAGCTGGGAACCATGGTGTCTTTCCCTAGTCTACACAGAAACAGCACTTTGAGGGAAAGGGGCTGCTGGCGTTAGGTAGCAAAATCTCCTATTCTGAAGTGAAACATTTCGTTGTACGCGGGTAGATCAGCCTGGCCACATTTTCTCAGCTGGCTCTAAAGGAGGGCACACTGTTGGCAGACTTACTTGAGGCCCTGCTTCCCAGGCTGAAAATTTTGCTTTCATTCCTTAGGTGGCACATTGGCTCAGAACTCCCCTACCCCAAGGATTCAGGGATGTGCAGGCCGATTTTTTGAGATCAGCCTTTCTGACTCTTTCATGGAGGAAACCACCTGGGAAAAGACCCGTTCTAAGCTGGGGACCATAGTGTCTTTCCCTAGTGTACACAGAAACAGCACTCTGAGGGAGAGGAGCTGCTGGCGTTTGGTAGAAACATCTGCTATTCTGAAGAGAAACATTTCGTTGTAAGCGGTTAGATTCAGCCTTGCCTCATTTTCTCAGCTGGGTATAAAGGAGGGCACTCTGTTGGCTGACTTACTTGAGGCCCTGCTTCCCAGGCTGAAAACTCTGCTTTCTTTCCTTAGGTGGCACATTGGCTCAGAACTGCCCTACCTCTAGGATTCAGGGATGTGAAGCCCGATTAGTTGAGATCAGCACTTCTGGCAATTTCATGGGGGAAACCAACAGTGAAAAGAGCCGTTCTAAGCTGGGAACCATGGTGTCTCTCCCTAGTCTACACAGAAACAGCACTTTGAGGGAAAGGGGCTCCTGGCGTTTGGTAGCAAAATCTCCTATTCTGAAGTGAAACATTTCGTTGTAAGCGGGTAGATCAGCCTGGCCACATTTTCTCAGCTGCTTCTAAAGGAGGGCACACTGTTGGCAGACTTACTTGAGGCCCTGCTTCCCAGGCTGAAAACTCTGCTTTCTCTCCTTAGGTGGCACATTGGCTCAGAACTGCCCTACCCCTAGGATTCAGGGATGTGCAGGCCGATTTTTTGATATCAGCCTTTCTGAATCTTTCATGGAGGAAACCAACTGGGTAAAGACCCGTTCTAAGCTGGGGACCATAGTGTCTTTCCCTAGTGTACACAGAAACAGCACTCTGAGGGAGAGGAGCTGCTGGCGTTTGGTAGAAACATCTGCTATTCTGAAGAGAAACATTTCGTTGTAAGCGGGTAGATTCAGCCTTGCCTCATTTTCTCAGCTGGCTATAAAGGAGGGAACTCTGTTGGCACACTTACTTGAGGCCCTGCTTCCCAGGCTGAAAACTCTGCTTTCTTTCCTTAGGTGGCACATTGGCTCAGAACTGCCCTACCTCTAGGATTCAGGGATGTGAAGCCCGATTAGTTGAGATCAGCACTTCTGGCAATTTCATGGGGGAAACCAACAGTGAAAAGAGCCGTTCCAAGCTGGGAACCATGGTGTCTCTCCCTAGTCTACACAGAAACAGCACTTTGAGGGAAAGGGGCTGCTGGCGTTTGGTAGCAAAATCTCCTATTCTGAAGTGAAACATTTCGTTGTAAGCGGGTAGATCAGCCTGGCCACATTTTCTCAGCTGCTTCTAAAGGAGGGCACACTGTTGGCAGACTTACTTGAGGCCCTGCTTCCCAGGCTGAAAATTTTGCTTTCATTCCTTAGGTGGCACATTGGCTCAGAACTCCCCTACCCCAAGGATTCAGGGATGTGCAGGCCGATTTTTTGAGATCAGCATTTCTGACTCTTTCATGGAGGAAACCAACTGGGTAAAGACCCGTTCTAAGCTGGGGACCATAGTGTCTTTCCCTAGTGTATACAGAAACAGCACTCTGAGGGAGAGGAGCTGCTGGCGTTTGGTAGAAACATCTGCTATTCTGAAGAGAAACATTTCGTTGTAAGCGGGTGGATTCAGCCTTGCCTGCTTTTCTCAGCTGGCTCTAAAGGAGGGCACACTGTTGGCAGACTTACTTGAGGCCCTGCTTCCCAGGCTGAAAATTTTCCTTTCATTCCTTAGGTGGCACATTGGCTCAGAACTTCCCTACCCCAAGGATTCAGGGATGTGCAGGCCGATTTTTTGAGATCAGCCTTTCTGACTCTTTCATGGAGGAAACCAACTGGGAAAAGACCCTTTCTAAGCTGGGGACCATAGTGTCTTTCCCTAGTGTACACAGAAACAGCACTCTGAGGGAGAGGAGCTGCTGGCGTTTGGTAGAAACATCTGCTATTGTGAAGAGAAACATTTCGTTGTAAGCGGTTAGATTCAGCCTTGCCTCATTTTCTCAGCTGGGTATAAAGGAGGGCACTCTGTTGGCTGACTTACTTGAGGCCCTGCTTCCCAGGCTGAAAACTCTGCTTTCTTTCCTTAGGTGGCACATTGGCTCAGAACTGCCCTACCTCTAGGATTCAGGGATGTGAAGCCCGATTAGTTGAGATCAGCACTTCTGGCAATTTCATGGGGGAAACCAACAGTGAAAAGAGCCGTTCCAAGCTGGGAACCATGGTGTCTCTCCCTAGTCTACACAGAAACAGCACTTTGAGGGAAAGGGGCTGCTGGCGTTTGGTAGCAAAATCTCCTATTCTGAAGTGAAACATTTCGTTGTAAGCGGGTAGATCAGCCTGGCCACATTTTCTCAGCTGCTTCTAAAGGAGGGCACACTGTTGGCAGACTTACTTGAGGCCCTGCTTCCCAGGCTGAAAATTTTGCTTTCATTCCTTAGGTGGCACATTGGCTCAGAACTCCCCTACCCCAAGGATTCAGGGATGTGCAGGCCGATTTTTTGAGATCAGCCTTTCTGACTCTTTCATGGAGGAAACCAACTGGGTAAAGACCCGTTCTAAGCTGGGGACCATAGTGTCTTTCCCTAGTGTATACAGAAACAGCACTCTGAGGGAGAGGAGCTGCTGGCGTTTGGTAGAAACATCTGCTATTCTGAAGAGAAACATTTCGTTGTAAGCGGGTGGATTCAGCCTTGCCTGCTTTTCTCAGCTGGCTCTAAAGGAGGGCACACTGTTGGCAGACTTACTTGAGGCCCTGCTTCCCAGGCTGAAAATTTTGCTTTCATTCCTTAGGTGGCACATTGGCTCAGAACTTCCCTACCCCAAGGATTCAGGGATGTGCAGGCCGATTTTTTGAGATCAGCCTTTCTGACTCTTTCATGGAGGAAACCAACTGGGAAAAGACCCTTTCTAAGCTGGGGACCATAGTGTCTTTCCCTAGTGTACACAGAAACAGCACTCTGAGGGAGAGGAGCTGCTGGCGTTTGGTAGAAACATCTGCTATTCTGAAGAGAAACATTTCGTTGTAAGCGGTTAGATTCAGCCTTGCCTCATTTTCTCAGCTGGGTATAAAGGAGGGCACTCTGTTGGCTGACTTACTTGAGGCCCTGCTTCCCAGGCTGAAAACTCTGCTTTCTTTCCTTAGGTGGCACATTGGCTCAGAACTGCCCTACCTCTAGGATTCAGGGATGTGAAGCCCGATTAGTTGAGATCAGCACTTCTGGCAATTTCATGGGGGAAACCAACAGTGAAAAGAGCCGTTCCAAGCTGGGAACCATGGTGTCTCTCCCTAGTCTACACAGAAACAGCACTTTGAGGGAAAGGGGCTGCTGGCGTTTGGTAGCAAAATCTCCTATTCTGAAGTGAAACATTTCGTTGTAAGCGGGTAGATCAGCCTGGCCACATTTTCTCAGCTGCTTCTAAAGGAGGGCACACTGTTGGCAGACTTACTTGAGGCCCTGCTTCCCAGGCTGAAAATTTTGCTTTCATTCCTTAGGTGGCACATTGGCTCAGAACTCCCCTACCCCAAGGATTCAGGGATGTGCAGGCCGATTTTTTGAGATCAGCCTTTCTGACTCTTTCATGGAGGAAACCAACTGGGTAAAGACCCGTTCTAAGCTGGGGACCATAGTGTCTTTCCCTAGTGTATACAGAAACAGCACTCTGAGGGAGAGGACCTGCTGGCGTTTGGTAGAAACATCTGCTATTCTGAAGAGAAACATTTCGTTGTAAGCGGGTGGATTCAGCCTTGCCTGCTTTTCTCAGCTGGCTCTAAAGGAGGGCACACTGTTGGCAGACTTACTTGAGGCCCTGCTTCCCAGGCTGAAAATTTTGCTTTCATTCCTTAGGTGGCACATTGGCTCAGAACTTCCCTACCCCAAGGATTCAGGGATGTGCAGGCCGATTTTTTGAGATCAGCCTTTCTGACTCTTTCATGGAGGAAACCAACTGGGAAAAGACCCTTTCTAAGCTGGGGACCATAGTGTCTTTCCCTAGTGTACACAGAAACAGCACTCTGAGGGAGAGGAGCTGCTGGCGTTTGGTAGAAACATCTGCTATTGTGAAGAGAAACATTTCGTTGTAAGCGGTTAGATTCAGCCTTGCCTCATTTTCTCAGCTGGGTATAAAGGAGGGCACTCTGTTGGCTGACTTACTTGAGGCCCTGCTTCCCAGGCTGAAAACTCTGCTTTCTTTCCTTAGGTGGCACATTGGCTCAGAACTGCCCTACCTCTAGGATTCAGGGATGTGAAGCCCGATTAGTTGAGATCAGCACTTCTGGCAATTTCATGGGGGAAACCAACAGTGAAAAGAGCCGTTCTAAGCTGGGAACCATGGTGTCTCTCCCTAGTCTACACAGAAACAGCACTTTGAGGGAAAGGGGCTGCTGGCGTTTGGTAGCAAAATCTCCTATTCTGAAGTGAAACATTTCGTTGTAAGCGGGTAGATCAGCCTGGCCACATTTTCTCAGCTGCTTCTAAAGGAGGGCACACTGTTGGCAGACTTACTTGAGGCCCTGCTTCCCAGGCTGAAAACTCTGCTTTCTCTCCTTAGGTGGCACATTGGCTCAGAACTGCCCTACCCCTAGGATTCAGGGATGTGCAGGCCGATTTTTTGATATCAGCCTTTCTGAATCTTTCATGGAGGAAACCAACTGGGTAAAGACCCGTTCTAAGCTGGGGACCATAGTGTCTTTCCCTAGTGTACACAGAAACAGCACTCTGAGGGAGAGGAGCTGCTGGCGTTTGGTAGAAACATCTGCTATTCTGAAGAGAAACATTTCGTTGTAAGCGGGTAGATTCAGCCTTGCCTCATTTTCTCAGCTGGCTATAAAGGAGGGCACTCTGTTGGCACACTTACTTGAGGCCCTGCTTCCCAGGCTGAAAACTCTGCTTTCTTTCCTTAGGTGGCACATTGGCTCAGAACTGCCCTACCCCTAGGATTCAGGGATGTGCAGCCCGATTAGTTAAGGTCAGCACCTCTGGCTCTTTCATGGGGGAAACCAACAGTGAAAAGAGCCGTTCTAAGCTGGGAACCATGGTGTCTTTCCCTAGTCTACACAGAAACAGCACGTTGAGGGAAAGGGGCTGCTGGCGTTTGGTAGCAAAATCTCCTATTCTGAAGTGAAACATTTCGTTGTAAGCGGGTAGATCAGCCTGGCCACATTTTCTCAGCTGGCTCTAAAGGAGGGCACACTGTTGGCAGACTTACTTGAGGCCCTGCTTCCCAGGCTGAAAATTTTGCTTTCATTCCTTAGGTGGCACATTGGCTCAGAACTCCCCTACCCCAAGGATTCAGGGATGTGCAGGCCGATTTTTTGAGATCAGCCTTTCTGACTCTTTCATGGAGGAAACCAACTGGGAAAAGACCCGTTCTAAGCTGGGGACCATAGTGTCTTTCCCTAGTGTACACAGAAACAGCACTCTGAGGGAGAGGAGCTGCTGGCGTTTGGTAGAAACATCTGCTATTGTGAAGAGAAACATTTCGTTGTAAGCGGGTAGATTCAGCCTTCCCTCAGTTTCTCAGCTGGCTATAAAGGAGGGCACTCTGTTGGCACACTTACTTGAGGCCCTGCTTCCCAGGCTGAAAACTCTGCTTTCTTTCCTTAGGTGGCACATTGGCTCAGAACTGCCCTACCCCTAGGATTCAGGGATGTGCAGCCCGATTAGTTGAGATCAGCACTTCTGGCTCTTTCATGGGGGAAACCAACAGTGAAATGAGCCGTTCTAAGCTGGGAACCATGGTGTCTTTCCCTAGTCTACACAGAAACAGCACTTTGAGGGAAAGGGGCTGCTGGCGTTTGGTAGCAAAATCTCCTATTCTGAAGTGAAACATTTCGTTGTACGCGGGTAGATCAGCCTGGCCACATTTTCTCAGCTGGCTCTAAAGGAGGGCACACTGTTGGCAGACTTACTTGAGGCCCTGCTTCCCAGGCTGAAAATTTTGCTTTCATTCCTTAGGTGGCACATTGGCTCAGAACTCCCCTACCCCAAGGATTCAGGGATGTGCAGGCCGATTTTTTGAGATCAGCCTTTCTGACTCTTTCATGGAGGAAACCACCTGGGAAAAGACCCGTTCTAAGCTGGGGACCATAGTGTCTTTCCCTAGTGTACACAGAAACAGCACTCTGAGGGAGAGGAGCTGCTGGCGTTTGGTAGAAACATCTGCTATTCTGAAGAGAAACATTTCGTTGTAAGCGGATAGATTCAGCCTTGCCTCATTTTCTCAGCTGGGTATAAAGGAGGGCACTCTGTTGGCTGACTTACTTGAGGCCCTGCTTCCCAGGCTGAAAACTCTGCTTTCTTTCCTTAGGTGGCACATTGGCTCAGAACTGCCCTACCTCTAGGATTCAGGGATGTGAAGCCCGATTAGTTGAGATCAGCACTTCTGGCAATTTCATGGGGGAAACCAACAGTGAAAAGAGCCGTTCTAAGCTGGGAACCATGGTGTCTCTCCCTAGTCTACACAGAAACAGCACTTTGAGGGAAAGGGGCTCCTGGCGTTTGGTAGCAAAATCTCCTATTCTGAAGTGAAACATTTCGTTGTAAGCGGGTAGATCAGCCTGGCCACATTTTCTCAGCTGCTTCTAAAGGAGGGCACACTGTTGGCAGACTTACTTGAGGCCCTGCTTCCCAGGCTGAAAACTCTGCTTTCTCTCCTTAGGTGGCACATTGGCTCAGAACTGCCCTACCCCTAGGATTCAGGGATGTGCAGGCCGATTTTTTGATATCAGCCTTTCTGAATCTTTCATGGAGGAAACCAACTGGGTAAAGACCCGTTCTAAGCTGGGGACCATAGTGTCTTTCCCTAGTGTACACAGAAACAGCACTCTGAGGGAGAGGAGCTGCTGGCGTTTGGTAGAAACATCTGCTATTCTGAAGAGAAACATTTCGTTGTAAGCGGGTAGATTCAGCCTTGCCTCATTTTCTCAGCTGGCTATAAAGGAGGGAACTCTGTTGGCACACTTACTTGAGGCCCTGCTTCCCAGGCTGAAAATTTTGCTTTCATTCCTTAGGTGGCACATTGGCTCAGAACTTCCCTACCCCAAGGATTCAGGGATGTGCAGGCCGATTTTTTGAGATCAGCCTTTCTGACTCTTTCATGGAGGAAACCAACTGGGAAAAGACCCTTTCTAAGCTGGGGACCATAGTGTCTTTCCCTAGTGTACACGGAAACAGCACTCTGAGGGAGAGGAGCTGCTGGCGTTTGGTAGAAACATCTGCTATTGTGAAGAGAAACATTTCGTTGTAAGCGGTTAGATTCAGCCTTGCCTCATTTTCTCAGCTGGCTATAAAGGAGGGCACTCTGTTGGCACACTTACTTGAGGCCCTGCTTCCCAGGCTGAAAACTCTGCTTTTTCTCCTTAGGTGGCACATTGGCTCAGAACTGCCCTACCCCTAGGATTCAGGGATGTGCAGCCCGATTAGTTAAGGTCAGCACCTCTGGCTCTTTCATGGGGGAAACCAACAGTGAAAAGAGCCGTTCTAAGCTGCGAACCATGGTGTCTTTCCCTAGTCTACACAGAAACAGCACGTTGAGGGAAAGGGGCTGCTGGCGTTTGGTAGCAAAATCTCCTATTCTGAAGTGAAACATTTCGTTGTAAGCGGGTAGATCAGCCTGGCCACATTTTCTCAGCTGGCTCTAAAGGAGGGCACACTGTTGGCAGACTTACTTGAGGCCCTGCTTCCCAGGCTGAAAATTTTGCTTTCATTCCTTAGGTGGCACATTGGCTCAGAACTCCCCTACCCCAAGGATTCAGGGATGTGCAGGCCGATTTTTTGAGATCAGCCTTTCTGACTCTTTCATGGAGGAAACCAACTGGGAAAAGACCCGTTCTAAGCTGGGGACCATAGTGTCTTTCCCTAGTGTACACAGAAACAGCACTCTGAGGGAGAGGAGCTGCTGGCGTTTGGTAGAAACATCTGCTATTGTGAAGAGAAACATTTCGTTGTAAGCGGGTAGATTCAGCCTTCCCTCAGTTTCTCAGCTGGCTATAAAGGAGGGCACTCTGTTGGCACACTTACTTGAGGCCCTGCTTCCCAGGCTGAAAACTCTGCTTTCTTTCCTTAGGTGGCACATTGGCTCAGAACTGCCCTACCCCTAGGATTCAGGGATGTGCAGCCCGATTAGTTGAGATCAGCACTTCTGGCTCTTTCATGGGGGAAACCAACAGTGAAATGAGCCGTTCTAAGCTGGGAACCATGGTGTCTTTCCCTAGTCTACACAGAAACAGCACTTTGAGGGAAAGGGGCTGCTGGCGTTTGGTAGCAAAATCTCCTATTCTGAAGTGAAACATTTCGTTGTACGCGGGTAGATCAGCCTGGCCACATTTTCTCAGCTGGCTCTAAAGGAGGGCACACTGTTGGCAGACTTACTTGAGGCCCTGCTTCCCAGGCTGAAAATTTTGCTTTCATTCCTTAGGTGGCACATTGGCTCAGAACTCCCCTACCCCAAGGATTCAGGGATGTGCAGGCCGATTTTTTGAGATCAGCCTTTCTGACTCTTTCATGGAGGAAACCACCTGGGAAAAGACCCGTTCTAAGCTGGGGACCATAGTGTCTTTCCCTAGTGTACACAGAAACAGCACTCTGAGGGAGAGGAGCTGCTGGCGTTTGGTAGAAACATCTGCTATTCTGAAGAGAAACATTTCGTTGTAAGCGGTTAGATTCAGCCTTGCCTCATTTTCTCAGCTGGGTATAAAGGAGGGCACTCTGTTGGCTGACTTACTTGAGGCCCTGCTTCCCAGGCTGAAAACTCTGCTTTCTTTCCTTAGGTGGCACATTGGCTCAGAACCGCCCTACCTCTAGGATTCAGGGATGTGAAGCCCGATTAGTTGAGATCAGCACTTCTGGCAATTTCATGGGGGAAACCAACAGTGAAAAGAGCCGTTCTAAGCTGGGAACCATGGTGTCTCTCCCTAGTCTACACAGAAACAGCACTTTGAGGGAAAGGGGCTCCTGGCGTTTGGTAGCAAAATCTCCTATTCTGAAGTGAAACATTTCGGTGTAAGCGGGTAGATCAGCCTGGCCACATTTTCTCAGCTGCTTCTAAAGGAGGGCACACTGTTGGCAGACTTACTTGAGGCCCTGCTTCCCAGGCTGAAAACTCTGCTTTCTCTCCTTAGGTGGCACATTGGCTCAGAACTGCCCTACCCCTAGGATTCAGGGATGTGCAGGCCGATTTTTTGATATCAGCCTTTCTGAATCTTTCATGGAGGAAACCAACTGGGTAAAGACCCGTTCTAAGCTGGGGACCATAGTGTCTTTCCCTAGTGTACACAGAAACAGCACTCTGAGGGAGAGGAGCTGCTGGCGTTTGGTAGAAACATCTGCTATTCTGAAGAGAAACATTTCGTTGTAAGCGGGTAGATTCAGCCTTGCCTCATTTTCTCAGCTGGCTATAAAGGAGGGAACTCTGTTGGCACACTTACTTGAGGCCCTGCTTCCCAGGCTGAAAACTCTGCTTTCTTTCCTTAGGTGGCACATTGGCTCAGAACTGCCCTACCTCTAGGATTCAGGGATGTGAAGCCCGATTAGTTGAGATCAGCACTTCTGGCAATTTCATGGGGGAAACCAACAGTGAAAAGAGCCGTTCCAAGCTGGGAACCATGGTGTCTCTCCCTAGTCTACACAGAAACAGCACTTTGAGGGAAAGGGGCTGCTGGCGTTTGGTAGCAAAATCTCCTATTCTGAAGTGAAACATTTCGTTGTAAGCGGGTAGATCAGCCTGGCCACATTTTCTCAGCTGCTTCTAAAGGAGGGCACACTGTTGGCAGACTTACTTGAGGCCCTGCTTCCCAGGCTGAAAATTTTGCTTTCATTCCTTAGGTGGCACATTGGCTCAGAACTCCCCTACCCCAAGGATTCAGGGATGTGCAGGCCGATTTTTTGAGATCAGCCTTTCTGACTCTTTCATGGAGGAAACCAACTGGGTAAAGACCCGTTCTAAGCTGGGGACCATAGTGTCTTTCCCTAGTGTATACAGAAACAGCACTCTGAGGGAGAGGAGCTGCTGGCGTTTGGTAGAAACATCTGCTATTCTGAAGAGAAACATTTCGTTGTAAGCGGGTGGATTCAGCCTTGCCTGCTTTTCTCAGCTGGCTCTAAAGGAGGGCACACTGTTGGCAGACTTACTTGAGGCCCTGATTCCCAGGCTGAAAATTTTCCTTTCATTCCTTAGGTGGCACATTGGCTCAGAACTTCCCTACCCCAAGGATTCAGGGATGTGCAGGCCGATTTTTTGAGATCAGCCTTTCTGACTCTTTCATGGAGGAAACCAACTGGGAAAAGACCCTTTCTAAGCTGGGGACCATAGTGTCTTTCCCTAGTGTACACAGAAACAGCACTCTGAGGGAGAGGAGCTGCTGGCGTTTGGTAGAAACATCTGCTATTGTGAAGAGAAACATTTCGTTGTAAGCGGTTAGATTCAGCCTTGCCTCATTTTCTCAGCTGGGTATAAAGGAGGGCACTCTGTTGGCTGACTTACTTGAGGCCCTGCTTCCCAGGCTGAAAACTCTGCTTTCTTTCCTTAGGTGGCACATTGGCTCAGAACTGCCCTACCTCTAGGATTCAGGGATGTGAAGCCCGATTAGTTGAGATCAGCACTTCTGGCAATTTCATGGGGGAAACCAACAGTGAAAAGAGCCGTTCCAAGCTGGGAACCATGGTGTCTCTCCCTAGTCTACACAGAAACAGCACTTTGAGGGAAAGGGGCTGCTGGCGTTTGGTAGCAAAATCTCCTATTCTGAAGTGAAACATTTCGTTGTAAGCGGGTAGATCAGCCTGGCCACATTTTCTCAGCTGCTTCTAAAGGAGGGCACACTGTTGGCAGACTTACTTGAGGCCCTGCTTCCCAGGCTGAAAATTTTGCTTTCATTCCTTAGGTGGCACATTGGCTCAGAACTCCCCTACCCCAAGGATTCAGGGATGTGCAGGCCGATTTTTTGAGATCAGCCTTTCTGACTCTTTCATGGAGGAAACCAACTGGGTAAAGACCCGTTCTAAGCTGGGGACCATAGTGTCTTTCCCTAGTGTATACAGAAACAGCACTCTGAGGGAGAGGAGCTGCTGGCGTTTGGTAGAAACATCTGCTATTCTGAAGAGAAACATTTCGTTGTAAGCGGGTGGATTCAGCCTTGCCTGCTTTTCTCAGCTGGCTCTAAAGGAGGGCACACTGTTGGCAGACTTACTTGAGGCCCTGCTTCCCAGGCTGAAAATTTTGCTTTCATTCCTTAGGTGGCACATTGGCTCAGAACTTCCCTACCCCAAGGATTCAGGGATGTGCAGGCCGATTTTTTGAGATCAGCCTTTCTGACTCTTTCATGGAGGAAACCAACTGGGAAAAGACCCTTTCTAAGCTGGGGACCATAGTGTCTTTCCCTAGTGTACACAGAAACAGCACTCTGAGGGAGAGGAGCTGCTGGCGTTTGGTAGAAACATCTGCTATTGTGAAGAGAAACATTTCGTTGTAAGCGGTTAGATTCAGCCTTGCCTCATTTTCTCAGCTGGGTATAAAGGAGGGCACTCTGTTGGCTGACTTACTTGAGGCCCTGCTTCCCAGGCTGAAAACTCTGCTTTCTTTCCTTAGGTGGCACATTGGCTCAGAACTGCCCTACCTCTAGGATTCAGGGATGTGAAGCCCGATTAGTTGAGATCAGCACTTCTGGCAATTTCATGGGGGAAACCAACAGTGAAAAGAGCCGTTCTAAGCTGGGAACCATGGTGTCTCTCCCTAGTCTACACAGAAACAGCACTTTGAGGGAAAGGGGCTGCTGGCGTTTGGTAGCAAAATCTCCTATTCTGAAGTGAAACATTTCGTTGTAAGCGGGTAGATCAGCCTGGCCACATTTTCTCAGCTGCTTCTAAAGGAGGGCACACTGTTGGCAGACTTACTTGAGGCCCTGCTTCCCAGGCTGAAAACTCTGCTTTCTCTCCTTAGGTGGCACATTGGCTCAGAACTGCCCTACCCCTAGGATTCAGGGATGTGCAGGCCGATTTTTTGATATCAGCCTTTCTGAATCTTTCATGGAGGAAACCAACTGGGTAAAGACCCGTTCTAAGCTGGGGACCATAGTGTCTTTCCCTAGTGTACACAGAAACAGCACTCTAAGGGAGAGGAGCTGCTGGCGTTTGGTAGAAACATCTGCTATTCTGAAGAGAAACATTTCGTTGTAAGCGGGTAGATTCAGCCTTGCCTCATTTTCTCAGCTGGCTATAAAGGAGGGCACTCTGTTGGCACACTTACTTGAGGCCCTGCTTCCCAGGCTGAAAACTCTGCTTTTTCTCCTTAGGTGGCACATTGGCTCAGAACTGCCCTACCCCTAGGATTCAGGGATGTGCAGCCCGATTAGTTAAGGTCAGCACCTCTGGCTCTTTCATGGGGGAAACCAACAGTGAAAAGAGCCGTTCTAAGCTGGGAACCATGGTGTCTTTCCCTAGTCTACACAGAAACAGCACGTTGAGGGAAAGGGGCTGCTGGCGTTTGGTAGCAAAATCTCCTATTCTGAAGTGAAACATTTCGTTGTAAGCGGGTAGATCAGCCTGGCCACATTTTCTCAGCTGGCTCTAAAGGAGGGCACACTGTTGGCAGACTTACTTGAGGCCCTGCTTCCCAGGCTGAAAATTTTGCTTTCATTCCTTAGGTGGCACATTGGCTCAGAACTCCCCTACCCCAAGGATTCAGGGATGTGCAGGCCGATTTTTTGAGATCAGCCTTTCTGACTCTTTCATGGAGGAAACCAACTGGGAAAAGACCCGTTCTAAGCTGGGGACCATAGTGTCTTTCCCTAGTGTACACAGAAACAGCACTCTGAGGGAGAGGAGCTGCTGGCGTTTGGTAGAAACATCTGCTATTGTGAAGAGAAACATTTCGTTGTAAGCGGGTAGATTCAGCCTTCCCTCAGTTTCTCAGCTGGCTATAAAGGAGGGCACTCTGTTGGCACACTTACTTGAGGCCCTGCTTCCCAGGCTGAAAACTCTGCTTTCTTTCCTTAGGTGGCACATTGGCTCAGAACTGCCCTACCTCTAGGATTCAGGGATGTGAAGCCCGATTAGTTGAGATCAGCACTTCTGGGAATTTCATGGGGGAAACCAACAGTGAAAAGAGCCGTTCTAAGCTGGGAACCATGGTGTCTCTCCCTAGTCTACACAGAAACAGCACTTTGAGGGAAAGGGGCTGCTGGCGTTTGGTAGCAAAATCTCCTATTCTGAAGTGAAACATTTCGTTGTAAGCGGGTAGATCAGCCTGGCCACATTTTCTCAGCTGCTTCTAAAGGAGGGCACACTGTTGGCAGACTTACTTGAGGCCCTGCTTCCCAGGCTGAAAACTCTGCTTTCTCTCCTTAGGTGGCACATTGGCTCAGAACTGCCCTACCCCTAGGATTCAGGGATGTGCAGGCCGATTTTTTGAGATCAGCCTTTCTGACTCTTTCATGGAGGAAACCACCTGAGAAAAGACCCGTTCTAAGCTGGGGACCATAGTGTCTTTCCCTAGTGTACACAGAAACAGCACTCTGAGGGAGAGGAGCTGCTGGCGTTTGGTAGAAACATCTGCTATTCTGAAGAGAAACATTTCGTTGTAAGCGGTTAGATTCAGCCTTGCCTCATTTTCTCAGCTGGGTATAAAGGAGGGCACTCTGTTGGCTGACTTACTTGAGGCCCTGCTTCCCAGGCTGAAAACTCTGCTTTCTTTCCTTAGGTGGCACATTGGCTCAGAACTGCCCTACCTCTAGGATTCAGGGATGTGAAGCCCGATTAGTTGAGATCAGCACTTCTGGCAATTTCATGGGGGAAACCAACAGTGAAAAGAGCCGTTCTAAGCTGGGAACCATGGTGTCTCTCCCTAGTCTACACAGAAACAGCACTTTGAGGGAAAGGGGCTGCTGGCGTTTGGTAGCAAAATCTCCTATTCTGAAGTGAAACATTTCGTTGTAAGCGGGTAGATCAGCCTGGCCACATTTTCTCAGCTGCTTCTAAAGGAGGGCACACTGTTGGCAGACTTACTTGAGGCCCTGCTTCCCAGGCTGAAAACTCTGCTTTCTCTCCTTAGGTGGCACATTGGCTCAGAACTGCCCTACCCCTAGGATTCAGGGATGTGCAGGCCGATTTTTTGATATCAGCCTTTCTGAATCTTTCATGGAGGAAACCAACTGGGTAAAGACCTGTTCTAAGCTGGGGACCATAGTGTCTTTCCCTAGTGTACACAGAAACAGCACTCTGAGGGAGAGGAGCTGCTGGCGTTTGGTAGAAACATCTGCTATTCTGAAGAGAAACATTTCGTTGTAAGCGGGTAGATTCAGCCTTGCCTCATTTTCTCAGCTGGCTATAAAGGAGGGAACTCTGTTGGCACACTTACTTGAGGCCCTGCTTCCCAGGCTGAAAACTCTGCTTTCTTTCCTTAGGTGGCACATTGGCTCAGAACTGCCCTACCTCTAGGATTCAGGGATGTGAAGCCCGATTAGTTGAGATCAGCACTTCTGGCAATTTCATGGGGGAAACCAACAGTGAAAAGAGCCGTTCTAAGCTGGGAACCATGGTGTCTCTCCCTAGTCTACACAGAAACAGCACTTTGAGGGAAAGGGGCTGCTGGCGTTTGGTAGCAAAATCTCCTATTCTGAAGTGAAACATTTCGTTGTAAGCGGGTAGATCAGCCTGGCCACATTTTCTCAGCTGCTTCTAAAGGAAGGCACACTGTTGGCAGAGTTACTTGAGGCCCTGCTTCCCAGGCTGAAAATTTTGCTTTCATTCCTTAGGTGGCACATTGGCTCAGAACTCCCCTACCCCAAGGATTCAGGGATGTGCAGGCCGATTTTTTGAGATCAGCCTTTCTGACTCTTTCATGGAGGAAACCAACTGGGTAAAGACCCGTTCTAAGCTGGGGACCATAGTGTCTTTCCCTAGTGTATACAGAAACAGCACTCTGAGGGAGAGGAGCTGCTGGCGTTTGGTAGAAACATCTGCTATTCTGAAGAGAAACATTTCGTTGTAAGCGGGTGGATTCAGCCTTGCCTGCTTTTCTCAGCTGGCTCTAAAGGAGGGCACACTGTTGGCAGACTTACTTGAGGCCCTGCTTCCCAGGCTGAAAATTTTGCTTTCATTCCTTAGGTGGCACATTGGCTCAGAACTTCCCTACCCCAAGGATTCAGGGATGTGCAGGCCGATTTTTTGAGATCAGCCTTTCTGACTCTTTCATGGAGGAAACCAACTGGGAAAAGACCCTTTCTAAGCTGGGGACCATAGTGTCTTTCCCTAGTGTACACAGAAACAGCACTCTGAGGGAGAGGAGCTGCTGGCGTTTGGTAGAAACATCTGCTATTGTGAAGAGAAACATTTCGTTGTAAGCGGTTAGATTCAGCCTTGCCTCATTTTCTCAGCTGGGTATAAAGGAGGGCACTCTGTTGGCTGACTTACTTGAGGCCCTGCTTCCCAGGCTGAAAACTCTGCTTTCTTTCCTTAGGTGGCACATTGGCTCCGAACTGCCCTACCTCTAGGATTCAGGGATGTGAAGCCCGATTAGTTGAGATCAGCACTTCTGGCAATTTCATGGGGGAAACCAACAGTGAAAAGAGCCGTTCCAAGCTGGGAACCATGGTGTCTCTCCCTAGTCTACACAGAAACAGCACTTTGAGGGAAAGGGGCTGCTGGCGTTTGGTAGCAAAATCTCCTATTCTGAAGTGAAACATTTCGTTGTAAGCGGGTAGATCAGCCTGGCCACATTTTCTCAGCTGCTTCTAAAGGAGGGCACACTGTTGGCAGACTTACTTGAGGCCCTGCTTCCCAGGCTGAAAATTTTGCTTTCATTCCTTAGGTGGCACATTGGCTCAGAACTTCCCTACCCCAAGGATTCAGGGATGTGCAGGCCGATTTTTTGAGATCAGCCTTTCTGACTCTTTCATGGAGGAAACCAACTGGGAAAAGACCCTTTCTAAGCTGGGGACCATAGTGTCTTTCCCTAGTGTACACAGAAACAGCACTCTGAGGGAGAGGAGCTGCTGGCGTTTGGTAGAAACATCTGCTATTGTGAAGAGAAACATTTCGTTGTAAGCGGGTAGATTCAGCCTTGCCTCATTTTCTCAGCTGGCTATAAAGGAGGGAACTCTGTTGGCACACTTACTTGAGGCCCTGCTTCCCAGGCTGAAAACTCTGCTTTCTTTCCTTAGGTGGCACATTGGCTCAGAACTGCCCTACCTCTAGGATTCAGGGATGTGAAGCCCGATTAGTTGAGATCAGCACTTCTGGCAATTTCATTGGGGAAACCAACAGTGAAAAGAGCCGTTCTAAGCTGGGAACCATGGTGTCTTTCCCTAGTCTACACAGAAACAGCACTTTGAGGGAAAGGGGCTGCTGGCGTTTGGTAGCTAAATCTCCTATTCTGAAGTGAAACATTTCGTTGTAAGCGGGTAGATCAGCCTGGCCACATTTTCTCAGCTGGCTCTAAAGGAGGGCACACTGTTGGCAGACTTACTTGAGGCCCTGCTTCCCAGGCTGAAAATTTTGCTTTCATTCCTTAGGTGGCACATTGGCTCAGAACTCCCCTACCCCAAGGATTCAGGGATGTGCAGGCCGATTTTTTGAGATCAGCCTTTCTGACTCTTTCATGGAGGAAACCAACTGGGTAAAGACCCGTTCTAAGCTGGGGGCCATAGTGTCTTTCCCTAGTGTATACAGAAACAGCACTCTGAGGGAGAGGAGCTGCTGGCGTTTGGTAGAAACATCTGCTATTCTGAAGAGAAACATTTCGTTGTAAGCGGGCGGATTCAGCCTTGCCTGCTTTTCTCAGCTGGCTCTAAAGAGGGCACACTGTTGGCAGACTTACTTGAGGCCCTGCTTCCCAGGCTGAAAATTTTGCTTTCATTCCTTAGGTGGCACATTGGCTCAGAACTTCCCTACCCCAAGGATTCAGGGATGTGCAGGCCGATTTTTTGAGATCAGCCTTTCTGACTCTTTCATGGAGGAAACCAACTGGGAAAAGACCCTTTCTAAGCTGGGGACCATAGTGTCTTTCCCTAGTGTACACAGAAACAGCACTCTGAGGGAGAGGAGCTGCTGGCGTTTGGTAGAAACATCTGCTATTCTGAAGAGAAACATTTCGTTGTAAGCGGTTAGATTCAGCCTTGCCTCATTTTCTCAGCTGGCTATAAAGGAGGGAACTCTGTTGGCACACTTACTTGAGGCCCTGCTTCCCAGGCTGAAAACTCTGCTTTCTTTCCTTAGGTGGCACATTGGCTCAGAACTGCCCTACCTCTAGGATTCAGGGATGTGAAGCCCGATTAGTTGAGATCAGCACTTCTGGCAATTTCATGGGGGTAACCAACAGTGAAAAGAGCCGTTCTAAGCTGGGAACCATGGTGTCTCTCCCTAGTCTACACAGAAACAGCACTTTGAGGGAAAGGGGCTGCTGGCGTTTGGTAGCAAAATCTCCTATTCTGAAGTGAAACATTTCGTTGTAAGCGGGTAGATCAGCCTGGCCACATTTTCTCAGCTGCTTCTAAAGGAGGGCACACTGTTGGCAGACTTACTTGAGGCCCTGCTTCCCAGGCTGAAAACTCTGCTTTCTCTCCTTAGGTGGCACATTGGCTCAGAACTGCCCTACCCCTAGGATTCAGGGATGTGCAGGCCGATTTTTTGATATCAGCCTTTCTGAATCTTTCATGGAGGAAACCAACTGGGTAAAGACCCGTTCTAAGCTGGGGACCATAGTGTATTTCCCTAGTGTACACAGAAACAGCACTCTGAGGGAGAGGAGCTGCTGGCGTTTGGTAGAAACATCTGCTATTGTGAAGAGAAACATTTCGTTGTAAGCGGGTAGATTCAGCCTTCCCTCAGTTTCTCAGCTGGCTATAAAGGAGGGCACTCTGTTGGCACACTTACTTGAGGCCCTGCTTCCCAGGCTGAAAACTCTGCTTTCTTTCCTTAGGTGGCACATTGGCTCAGAACTGCCCTACCCATAGGATTCAGGGATGTGCAGCCCGATTAGTTGAGATCAGCACTTCTGGCTCTTTCATGGGGGAAACCAACAGTGAAAAGAGCCGTTCTAAGCTGGGAACCATGGTGTCTTTCCCTAGTCTACACAGAAACAGCACTTTGAGGGAAAGGGGCTGCTGGCGTTTGGTAGCAAAATCTCCTATTCTGAAGTGAAACATTTCGTTGTAAGCGGGTAGATCAGCCTGGCCACATTTTCTCAGCTGGCTCTAAAGGAGGGCACACTGTTGGCAGACTTACTTGAGGCCCTGCTTCCCAGGCTGAAAATTTTGCTTTCATTCCTTAGGTGGCACATTGGCTCAGAACTCCCCTACCCCAAGGATTCAGGGATGTGCAGGCCGATTTCTTGAGATCAGCCTTTCTGACTCTTTCATGGAGGAAACCAACTGGAAAAAGACCCGTTCTAAGCTGGGGACCATAGTGTCTTTCCCTAGTGTACACAGAAACAGCACTCTGAGGGAGAGGAGCTGCTGGCGTTTGGTAGAAACATCTGCTATTCTGAAGAGAAACATTTCGTTGTAAGCGGGTAGATTCAGCCTTGCCTCATTTTCTCAGCTGGCTATAAAGGAAGGAACTCTGTTGGCACACTTACTTGAGGCCCTGCTTCCCAGGCTGAAAACTCTGCTTTCTTTCCTTAGGTGGCACATTGGCTCAGAACTGCCCTACCTCTAGGATTCAGGGATGTGAAGCCCGATTAGTTGAGATCAGCACTTCTGGCAATTTCATTGGGGAAACCAACAGTGAAAAGAGCCGTTCTAAGCTGGGAACCATGGTGTCATTCCCTAGTCTACACAGAAACAGCACTTTGAGGGAAAGGGGCTGCTGGCGTTTGGTAGCAAAATCTCCTATTCTGAAGTGAAACATTTCGTTGTAAGCGGGTAGATCAGCCTGGCCACATTTTCTCAGCTGGCTCTAAAGGAGGGCACACTGTTGGCAGACTTACTTGAGGCCCTGCTTCCCAGGCTGAAAATTTTGCTTTCATTCCTTAGGTGGCACATTGGCTCAGAACTCCCCTACCCCAAGGATTCAGGGATGTGCAGGCCGATTTTTTGAGATCAGCCTTTCTGACTCTTTCATGGAGGAAACCAACTGGGTAAAGACCCGTTCTAAGCTGGGGACCATAGTGTCTTTCCCTAGTGTATACAGAAACAGCACTCTGAGGGAGAGGAGCTGCTGGCGTTTGGTAGAAACATCTGCTATTCTGAAGAGAAACATTTCGTTGTAAGCGGGTGGATTCAGCCTTGCCTGCTTTTCTCAGCTGGCTATAAAGGAGGGCACTCTGTTGGCACACTTACTTGAGGCCCTGCTTCCCAGGCTGAAAACTCTGCTTTTTCTCCTTAGGTGGCACATTGGCTCAGAACTGCCCTAACCCTAGGATTCAGGGATGTGCAGCCCGATTAGTTAAGGTCAGCACCTCTGGCTCTTTCATGGGGGAAACCAACAGTGAACAGAGCCGTTCTAAGCTGGGAACCATGGTGTCTTTCCCTAGTCTACACAGAAACAGCACGTTGAGGGAAAGGGGCTGCTGGCGTTTGGTAGCGAAATCTCCTATTCTGAAGTGAAACATTTCGTTATAAGGGGGTAGATCAGCCTGGCCACATTTTCTCAGCTGCTTCTAAAGGAGGGCACACTGTTGGCAGACTTACTTGAGGCCCTGCTTCCCAGGCTGAAAACTCTGCTTTCTCTCCTTAGGTGGCACATTGGCTCAGAACTGCCCTACCCCTAGGATTCAGGGATGTGCAGGCCGATTTTTTGATATCAGCCTTTCTGACTCTTTCATGGAGGAAACCAACTGGGTAAAGACCCGTTCTAAGCTGGGGACCATAGTGTATTTCCCTAGTGTACACAGAAACAGCACTCTGAGGGAGAGGAGCTGCTGGCGTTTGGTAGAAACATCTGCTATTGTGAAGAGAAACATTTCGTTGTAAGCGGGTAGATTCAGCCTTCCCTCAGTTTCTCAGCTGGCTATAAAGGAGGGCACTCTGTTGGCACACTTACTTGAGGCCCTGCTTCCCAGGCTGAAAACTCTGCTTTCTTTCCTTAGGTGGCACATTGGCTCAGAACTGCCCTACCCATAGGATTCAGGGATGTGCAGCCCGATTAGTTGAGATCAGCACTTCTGGCTCTTTCATGGGGGAAACCAACAGTGAAAAGAGCCGTTCTAAGCTGGGAACCATGGTGTCTCTCCCTAGTCTACACAGAAACAGCACTTTGAGGGAAAGGGGCTGCTGGCGTTTGGTAGCAAAATCTCCTATTCTGAAGTGAAACATTTCGTTGTAAGCGGGTAGATCAGCCTGGCCACATATTCTCAGCTGACTCTAAAGGAGGGCACACTGTTGGCAGACTTACTTGAGGCCCTGCTTCCAAGGCTGAAAATTTTGCTTTCATTCCTCAGGTGGCACATTGGCTCAGAACTCCCCTACCCCAAGGATTCAGGGATGTTCAGGCCGATTTTTTGAGATCAGCCTTTCTGACTCTTTCATGGAGGAAACAAACTGGGTAAAGACCCGTTCTACGCTGGGGACCATAGTGTCTTTCCCTAGTGTATACAGAAACAGCACTCTGAGGGAGAGGAGCTGCTGGTGTTTGGTACAAATATCTGCTATTCTGAAGAGAAACATTTCGTTGTAAGCGGGTAGATTCAGCCTTGCCTCATTTTCTCAGCTGGCTATAAAGGAGGGCACTCTGTTGGCACACTTACTTGAGGCCCTGCTTCCCAGGCTGAAAACTCTGCTTTTTCTCCTTAGGTGGCACATTGGCTCAGAACTGCCCTACCCCTAGGATTCAGGGATGTGCAGCCCGATTAGTTAAGGTCAGCACCTCTGGCTCTTTCATGGGGGAAACCAACAGTGAAAAGAGCCGTTCTAAGCTGGGAACCATGGTGTCTTTCCCTAGTCTACACAGAAACAGCACGTTGAGGGAAAGGGGCTGCTGGCGTTTGGTAGCAAAATCTCCTATTCTGTAGTGAAACATTTCGTTGTAAGCGGGTAGATCAGCCTAGCCACATTTTCTCAGCTGGCTCTAAAGGAGGGCACACTGTTGGCAGACTTACTTGAGGCCCTGCTTCCCAGGCTGAAAATTTTGCTTTCATTCCTTAGGTGGCACATTGGCTGAGAACTCCCCTACCCCAAGGATTCAGGGATGTGCAGGCCGATTTTTTGAGATCAGCCTTTCTGACTCTTTCATGGAGGAAACCAACTGGGAAAAGACCCGTTCTAAGCTGGGGACCATAGTGTCTTTCCCTAGTGTACACAGAAACAGCACTCTGAGGGAGAGGAGCTGCTGGCGTTTGGTAGAAACATCTGCTATTCTGAAGAGAAACATTTCGTTGTAAGCGGGTAGATTCTGCCTTGCCTCAGTTTCTCAGCTGGCTCTAAAGGAGGGCACTCTGTTGGCACACTTACTTGAGGCCCTGCTTCCCAGGCTGAAAACTCTGCTTTCTTTCCTTAGGTGGCACATTGGCTCAGAACTGCCCTACCCCTAGGATTCAGGGATGTGCAGCCCGATTAGTTGAGATCAGCACTTCTGGCTCTTTCATGGGGGAAACCAACAGTGAAATGAGCCGTTCTAAGCTGGGAACCATGGTGTCTTTCCCTAGTCTACACAGAAACAGCACTTTGAGGGAAAGGGGCTGGTGGCGTTTGGTAGCAAAATCTCCTATTCTGAAGTGAAACATTTCGTTGTAAGCGGGTAGATCAGCCTGGCCACATTTTCTCAGCTGGCTCTAAAGGAGGGCACACTGTTGGCAGACTTACTTGAGGCCCTGCTTTCCAGGCTGAAAATTTTGCTTTCATTCCTTAGGTGGCACATTGGCTCAGAACTCCCCTACCCCAAGGATTCAGGGATGTGCAGGCCGATTTTTTGAGATCAGCCTTTCTGACGCTTTCATGGAGGAAACCAACTGGGTAAAGACCCGTTCTAAGCTGGGGACCATAGTGTCTTTCCCTAGTGTATACAGAAACAGCACTCTGAGGGAGAGGAGCTGCTGGCGTTTGGTAGAAACATCTGCTATTCTGAAGAGAAACATTTCGTTGTAAGCGGGTAGATTCAGCCTTGCCTGCTTTTCTCAGCTGGCTGTAAAGGAGGGCACTCTGTTGGCACACTTACTTGAGGCCCTGCTTCCCAGGCTGAAAACTCTGCTTTTTCTCCTTAGGTGGCACATTGGCTCAGAACTGCCCTACCCCTAGGATTCAGGGATGTGCAGCCCGATTAGTTGAGATCAGCACTTCTGGCTCTTTCATGGGGGAAACCAACAGTGAAATGAGCCGTTCTAAGCTGGGAACCATGGTGTCTTTCCCTAGTCTACACAGAAACAGCACTTTGAGGGAAAGGGTCTGGTGGCGTTTGGTAGCAAAATCTCCTATTCTGAAGTGAAACATTTCGTTGTAAGCGGGTAGATCAGCCTGGCCACATTTTCTCTGCTGGCTCTAAAGGAGGGCACACTGTTGGCAGACTTACTTGAGGCCCTGCTTCCCAGGCTGAAAATTTTGCTTTCATTCCTTAGGTGGCACATTGGCTCAGAACTCCCCTACCCCAAGGATTCAGGGATGTGCAGGCCGATTTTTTGAGATCAGCCTTTCTGACTCTTTCATGGAGGAAACCAACTGGGAAAAGACCCTTTCTAAGCTGGGGACCATAGTGTCTTTCCCTAGTGTACACAGAAACAGCACTCTGAGGGAGAGGAGCTGCTGGCGTTTGGTAGAAACATCTGCTATTCTGAAGAGAAACATTTCGTTGTAAGCGGTTAGATTCAGCCTTGCCTCATTTTCTCAGCTGGGTATAAAGGAGGGCACTCTGTTGGCTGACTTACTTGAGGCCCTGCTTCCCAGGCTGAAAACTCTGCTTTCTTTCCTTAGGTGGCACATTGGCTCAGACCTGCCCTACCCCTAGGATTCAGGGATGGGCAGCCCGATTAGTTGAGATCAGCATTTCTGGCTCTTTCATGGGGGAAACCAACAGTGAAAAGAGCCGTTCTAAGCTTGGAACCATGTTGTCTCTCCCTAGTCTACACAGAAACAGCACTTTGAGGGAAAGGGGCTGCTGGCGTTTGGTAGCAAAATCTCCTATTCTGAAGTGAAACATTTCGTTGTAAGCGGGTAGATCAGCCTGGCCACATTTTCTCAGCTGCTTCTAAAGGAGGGCACACTGTTGGCAGACTTACTTGAGGCCCTGCTTCCCAGGCTGAAAACTCTGCTTTCTCTCCTTAGGTGGCACATTGGCTCAGAACTGCCCTACCCCTAGGATTCAGGGATGTTCAGGCCGATTTTTTGATATCAGCCTTTCTGAATCTTTCATGGAGGAAACCAACTGGGTAAAGACCTGTTCTAAGCTGGGGACCATAGTGTCTTTCCCTAGTGTACACAGAAACAGCACTCTGAGGGAGAGGAGCTGCTGGCGTTTGGTAGAAACATCTGCTATTCTGAAGAGAAACATTTCGTTGTAAGCGGGTAGATTCAGCCTTGCCTCATTTTCTCAGCTGGCTATAAAGGAGGGAACTCTGTTGGCACACTTACTTGAGGCCCTGCTTCCCAGGCTGAAAACTCTGCTTTCTTTCCTTAGGTGGCACATTGGCTCAGAACTGCCCTACCTCTAGGATTCAGGGATGTGAAGCCCGATTAGTTGAGATCAGCACTTCTGGCAATTTCATGGGGGAAACCAACAGTGAAAAGAGCCGTTCCAAGCTGGGAACCATGGTGTCTCTCCCTAGTCTACACAGAAACAGCACTTTGAGGGAAAGGGGCTGCTGGCGTTTGGTAGCAAAATCTCCTATTCTGAAGTGAAACATTTCGTTGTAAGCGGGTAGATCAGCCTGGCCACATTTTCTCAGCTGCTTCTAAAGGAGGGCACACTGTTGGCAGACTTACTTGAGGCCCTGCTTCCCAGGCTGAAAATTTTGCTTTCATTCCTTAGGTGGCACATTGGCTCAGAACTCCCCTACCCCAAGGATTCAGGGATGTGCAGGCCGATTTTTTGAGATCAGCATTTCTGACTCTTTCATGGAGGAAACCAACTGGGTAAAGACCCGTTCTAAGCTGGGGACCATAGTGTCTTTCCCTAGTGTATACAGAAACAGCACTCTGAGGGAGAGGAGCTGCTGGCGTTTGGTAGAAACATCTGCTATTCTGAAGAGAAACATTTCGTTGTAAGCGGGTGGATTCAGCCTTGCCTGCTTTTCTCAGCTGGCTCTAAAGGAGGGCACACTGTTGGCAGACTTACTTGAGGCCCTGCTTCCCAGGCTGAAAATTTTCCTTTCATTCCTTAGGTGGCACATTGGCTCAGAACTTCCCTACCCCAAGGATTCAGGGATGTGCAGGCCGATTTTTTGAGATCAGCCTTTCTGACTCTTTCATGGAGGAAACCAACTGGGAAAAGACCCTTTCTAAGCTGGGGACCATAGTGTCTTTCCCTAGTGTACACAGAAACAGCACTCTGAGGGAGAGGAGCTGCTGGCGTTTGGTAGAAACATCTGCTATTGTGAAGAGAAACATTTCGTTGTAAGCGGTTAGATTCAGCCTTGCCTCATTTTCTCAGCTGGGTATAAAGGAGGGCACTCTGTTGGCTGACTTACTTGAGGCCCTGCTTCCCAGGCTGAAAACTCTGCTTTCTTTCCTTAGGTGGCACATTGGCTCAGAACTGCCCTACCTCTAGGATTCAGGGATGTGAAGCCCGATTAGTTGAGATCAGCACTTCTGGCAATTTCATGGGGGAAACCAACAGTGAAAAGAGCCGTTCCAAGCTGGGAACCATGGTGTCTCTCCCTAGTCTACACAGAAACAGCACTTTGAGGGAAAGGGGCTGCTGGCGTTTGGTAGCAAAATCTCCTATTCTGAAGTGAAACATTTCGTTGTAAGCGGGTAGATCAGCCTGGCCACATTTTCTCAGCTGCTTCTAAAGGAGGGCACACTGTTGGCAGACTTACTTGAGGCCCTGCTTCCCAGGCTGAAAATTTTGCTTTCATTCCTTAGGTGGCACATTGGCTCAGAACTCCCCTACCCCAAGGATTCAGGGATGTGCAGGCCGATTTTTTGAGATCAGCCTTTCTGACTCTTTCATGGAGGAAACCAACTGGGTAAAGACCCGTTCTAAGCTGGGGACCATAGTGTCTTTCCCTAGTGTATACAGAAACAGCACTCTGAGGGAGAGGAGCTGCTGGCGTTTGGTAGAAACATCTGCTATTCTGAAGAGAAACATTTCGTTGTAAGCGGGTGGATTCAGCCTTGCCTGCTTTTCTCAGCTGGCTCTAAAGGAGGGCACACTGTTGGCAGACTTACTTGAGGCCCTGCTTCCCAGGCTGAAAATTTTGCTTTCATTCCTTAGGTGGCACATTGGCTCAGAACTTCCCTACCCCAAGGATTCAGGGATGTGCAGGCCGATTTTTTGAGATCAGCCTTTCTGACTCTTTCATGGAGGAAACCAACTGGGAAAAGACCCTTTCTAAGCTGGGGACCATAGTGTCTTTCCCTAGTGTACACAGAAACAGCACTCTGAGGGAGAGGAGCTGCTGGCGTTTGGTAGAAACATCTGCTATTCTGAAGAGAAACATTTCGTTGTAAGCGGTTAGATTCAGCCTTGCCTCATTTTCTCAGCTGGGTATAAAGGAGGGCACTCTGTTGGCTGACTTACTTGAGGCCCTGCTTCCCAGGCTGAAAACTCTGCTTTCTTTCCTTAGGTGGCACATTGGCTCAGAACTGCCCTACCTCTAGGATTCAGGGATGTGAAGCCCGATTAGTTGAGATCAGCACTTCTGGCAATTTCATGGGGGAAACCAACAGTGAAAAGAGCCGTTCCAAGCTGGGAACCATGGTGTCTCTCCCTAGTCTACACAGAAACAGCACTTTGAGGGAAAGGGGCTGCTGGCGTTTGGTAGCAAAATCTCCTATTCTGAAGTGAAACATTTCGTTGTAAGCGGGTAGATCAGCCTGGCCACATTTTCTCAGCTGCTTCTAAAGGAGGGCACACTGTTGGCAGACTTACTTGAGGCCCTGCTTCCCAGGCTGAAAATTTTGCTTTCATTCCTTAGGTGGCACATTGGCTCAGAACTCCCCTACCCCAAGGATTCAGGGATGTGCAGGCCGATTTTTTGAGATCAGCCTTTCTGACTCTTTCATGGAGGAAACCAACTGGGTAAAGACCCGTTCTAAGCTGGGGACCATAGTGTCTTTCCCTAGTGTATACAGAAACAGCACTCTGAGGGAGAGGAGCTGCTGGCGTTTGGTAGAAACATCTGCTATTCTGAAGAGAAACATTTCGTTGTAAGCGGGTGGATTCAGCCTTGCCTGCTTTTCTCAGCTGGCTCTAAAGGAGGGCACACTGTTGGCAGACTTACTTGAGGCCCTGCTTCCCAGGCTGAAAATTTTGCTTTCATTCCTTAGGTGGCACATTGGCTCAGAACTTCCCTACCCCAAGGATTCAGGGATGTGCAGGCCGATTTTTTGAGATCAGCCTTTCTGACTCTTTCATGGAGGAAACCAACTGGGAAAAGACCCTTTCTAAGCTGGGGACCATAGTGTCTTTCCCTAGTGTACACAGAAACAGCACTCTGAGGGAGAGGAGCTGCTGGCGTTTGGTAGAAACATCTGCTATTGTGAAGAGAAACATTTCGTTGTAAGCGGTTAGATTCAGCCTTGCCTCATTTTCTCAGCTGGGTATAAAGGAGGGCACTCTGTTGGCTGACTTACTTGAGGCCCTGCTTCCCAGGCTGAAAACTCTGCTTTCTTTCCTTAGGTGGCACATTGGCTCAGAACTGCCCTACCTCTAGGATTCAGGGATGTGAAGCCCGATTAGTTGAGATCAGCACTTCTGGCAATTTCATGGGGGAAACCAACAGTGAAAAGAGCCGTTCTAAGCTGGGAACCATGGTGTCTCTCCCTAGTCTACACAGAAACAGCACTTTGAGGGAAAGGGGCTGCTGGCGTTTGGTAGCAAAATCTCCTATTCTGAAGTGAAACATTTCGTTGTAAGCGGGTAGATCAGCCTGGCCACATTTTCTCAGCTGCTTCTAAAGGAGGGCACACTGTTGGCAGACTTACTTGAGGCCCTGCTTCCCAGGCTGAAAACTCTGCTTTCTCTCCTTAGGTGGCACATTGGCTCAGAACTGCCCTACCCCTAGGATTCAGGGATGTGCAGGCCGATTTTTTGATATCAGCCTTTCTGAATCTTTCATGGAGGAAACCAACTGGGTAAAGACCCGTTCTAAGCTGGGGACCATAGTGTCTTTCCCTAGTGTACACAGAAACAGCACTCTGAGGGAGAGGAGCTGCTGGCGTTTGGTAGAAACATCTGCTATTCTGAAGAGAAACATTTCGTTGTAAGCGGGTAGATTCAGCCTTGCCTCATTTTCTCAGCTGGCTATAAAGGAGGGCACTCTGTTGGCACACTTACTTGAGGCCCTGCTTCCCAGGCTGAAAACTCTGCTTTTTCTCCTTAGGTGGCACATTGGCTCAGAACTGCCCTACCCCTAGGATTCAGGGATGTGCAGCCCGATTAGTTAAGGTCAGCACCTCTGGCTCTTTCATGGGGGAAACCAACAGTGAAAAGAGCCGTTCTAAGCTGGGAACCATGGTGTCTTTCCCTAGTCTACACAGAAACAGCACGTTGAGGGAAAGGGGCTGCTGGCGTTTGGTAGCAAAATCTCCTATTCTGAAGTGAAACATTTCGTTGTAAGCGGGTAGATCAGCCTGGCCACATTTTCTCAGCTGGCTCTAAAGGAGGGCACACTGTTGGCAGACTTACTTGAGGCCCTGCTTCCCAGGCTGAAAATTTTGCTTTCATTCCTTAGGTGGCACATTGGCTCAGAACTCCCCTACCCCAAGGATTCAGGGATGTGCAGGCCGATTTTTTGAGATCAGCCTTTCTGACTCTTTCATGGAGGAAACCAACTGGGAAAAGACCCGTTCTAAGCTGGGGACCATAGTGTCTTTCCCTAGTGTACACAGAAACAGCACTCTGAGGGAGAGGAGCTGCTGGCGTTTGGTAGAAACATCTGCTATTGTGAAGAGAAACATTTCGTTGTAAGCGGGTAGATTCAGCCTTCCCTCAGTTTCTCAGCTGGCTATAAAGGAGGGCACTCTGTTGGCACACTTACTTGAGGCCCTGCTTCCCAGGCTGAAAACTCTGCTTTCTTTCCTTAGGTGGCACATTGGCTCAGAACTGCCCTACCCCTAGGATTCAGGGATGTGCAGCCCGATTAGTTGAGATCAGCACTTCTGGCTCTTTCATGGGGGAAACCAACAGTGAAATGAGCCGTTCTAAGCTGGGAACCATGGTGTCTTTCCCTAGTCTACACAGAAACAGCACTTTGAGGGAAAGGGGCTGCTGGCGTTTGGTAGCAAAATCTCCTATTCTGAAGTGAAACATTTCGTTGTACGCGGGTAGATCAGCCTGGCCACATTTTCTCAGCTGGCTCTAAAGGAGGGCACACTGTTGGCAGACTTACTTGAGGCCCTGCTTCCCAGGCTGAAAATTTTGCTTTCATTCCTTAGGTGGCACATTGGCTCAGAACTCCCCTACCCCAAGGATTCAGGGATGTGCAGGCCGATTTTTTGAGATCAGCCTTTCTGACTCTTTCATGGAGGAAACCACCTGGGAAAAGACCCGTTCTAAGCTGGGGACCATAGTGTCTTTCCCTAGTGTACACAGAAACAGCACTCTGAGGGAGAGGAGCTGCTGGCGTTTGGTAGAAACATCTGCTATTCTGAAGAGAAACATTTCGTTGTAAGCGGTTAGATTCAGCCTTGCCTCATTTTCTCAGCTGGGTATAAAGGAGGGCACTCTGTTGGCTGACTTACTTGAGGCCCTGCTTCCCAGGCTGAAAACTCTGCTTTCTTTCCTTAGGTGGCACATTGGCTCAGAACTGCCCTACCTCTAGGATTCAGGGATGTGAAGCCCGATTAGTTGAGATCAGCACTTCTGGCAATTTCATGGGGGAAACCAACAGTGAAAAGAGCCGTTCTAAGCTGGGAACCATGGTGTCTCTCCCTAGTCTACACAGAAACAGCACTTTGAGGGAAAGGGGCTCCTGGCGTTTGGTAGCAAAATCTCCTATTCTGAAGTGAAACATTTCGTTGTAAGCGGGTAGATCAGCCTGGCCACATTTTCTCAGCTGCTTCTAAAGGAGGGCACACTGTTGGCAGACTTACTTGAGGCCCTGCTTCCCAGGCTGAAAACTCTGCTTTCTCTCCTTAGGTGGCACATTGGCTCAGAACTGCCCTACCCCTAGGATTCAGGGATGTGCAGGCCGATTTTTTGATATCAGCCTTTCTGAATCTTTCATGGAGGAAACCAACTGGGTAAAGACCCGTTCTAAGCTGGGGACCATAGTGTCTTTCCCTAGTGTACACAGAAACAGCACTCTGAGGGAGAGGAGCTGCTGGCGTTTGGTAGAAACATCTGCTATTCTGAAGAGAAACATTTCGTTGTAAGCGGGTAGATTCAGCCTTGCCTCATTTTCTCAGCTGGCTATAAAGGAGGGAACTCTGTTGGCACACTTACTTGAGGCCCTGCTTCCCAGGCTGAAAATTTTGCTTTCATTCCTTAGGTGGCACATTGGCTCAGAACTTCCCTACCCCAAGGATTCAGGGATGTGCAGGCCGATTTTTTGAGATCAGCCTTTCTGACTCTTTCATGGAGGAAACCAACTGGGAAAAGACCCTTTCTAAGCTGGGGACCATAGTGTCTTTCCCTAGTGTACACAGAAACAGCACTCTGATGGAGAGGAGCTGCTGGCGTTTGGTAGAAACATCTGCTATTGTGAAGAGAAACATTTCGTTGTAAGCGGTTAGATTCAGCCTTGCCTCATTTTCTCAGCTGGGTATAAAGGAGGGCACTCTGTTGGCTGACTTACTTGAGGCCCTGCTTCCCAGGCTGAAAACTCTGCTTTCTTTCCTTAGGTGGCACATTGGCTCAGAACTGCCCTACCTCTAGGATTCAGGGATGTGAAGCCCGATTAGTTGAGATCAGCACTTCTGGCAATTTCATGGGGGAAACCAACAGTGAAAAGAGCCGTTCTAAGCTGGGAACCATGGTGTCTCTCCCTAGTCTACACAGAAACAGCACTTTGAGGGAAAGGGGCTGCTGGCGTTTGGTAGCAAAATCTCCTATTCTGAAGTGAAACATTTCGTTGTAAGCGGGTAGATCAGCCTGGCCACATTTTCTCAGCTGCTTCTAAAGGAGGGCACACTGTTGGCAGACTTACTTGAGGCCCTGCTTCCCAGGCTGAAAACTCTGCTTTCTCTCCTTAGGTGGCACATTGGCTCAGAACTGCCCTACCCCTAGGATTCAGGGATGTGCAGGCCGATTTTTTGATATCAGCCTTTCTGAATCTTTCATGGAGGAAACCAACTGGGTAAAGACCCGTTCTAAGCTGGGGACCATAGTGTCTTTCCCTAGTGTACACAGAAACAGCACTCTGAGGGAGAGGAGCTGCTGGCGTTTGGTAGAAACATCTGCTATTCTGAAGAGAAACATTTCGTTGTAAGCGGGTAGATTCAGCCTTGCCTCATTTTCTCAGCTGGCTATAAAGGAGGGCACTCTGTTGGCACACTTACTTGAGGCCCTGCTTCCCAGGCTGAAAACTCTGCTTTTTCTCCTTAGGTGGCACATTGGCTCAGAACTGCCCTACCTCTAGGATTCAGGGATGTGAAGCCCGATTAGTTGAGATCAGCACTTCTGGCAATTTCATGGGGGAAACCAACAGTGAAAAGAGCCGTTCTAAGCTGGGAACCATGGTGTCTCTCCCTAGTCTACACAGAAACAGCACTTTGAGGGAAAGGGGCTGCTGGCGTTTGGTAGCAAAATCTCCTATTCTGAAGTGAAACATTTCGTTGTAAGCGGGTAGATCAGCCTGGCCACATTTTCTCAGCTGCTTCTAAAGGAGGGCACACTGTTGGCAGACTTACTTGAGGCCCTGCTTCCCAGGCTGAAAACTCTGCTTTCTCTCCTTAGGTGGCACATTGGCTCAGAACTGCCCTACCCCTAGGATTCAGGGATGTGCAGGCCGATTTTTTGATATCAGCCTTTCTGAATCTTTCATGGAGGAAACCAACTGGGTAAAGACCTGTTCTAAGCTGGGGACCATAGTGTCTTTCCCTAGTGTACACAGAAACAGCACTCTGAGGGAGAGGAGCTGCTGGCGTTTGGTAGAAACATCTGCTATTCTGAAGAGAAACATTTCGTTGTAAGCGGGTAGATTAAGCCTTGCCTCATTTTCTCAGCTGGCTATAAAGGAGGGAACTCTGTTGGCACACTTACTTGAGGCCCTGCTTCCCAGGCTGAAAACTCTGCTTTCTTTCCTTAGGTGGCACATTGGCTCAGAACTGCCCTACCTCTAGGATTCAGGGATGTGAAGCCCGATTAGTTGAGATCAGCACTTCTGGCAATTTCATGGGGGAAACCAACAGTGAAAAGAGCCGTTCTAAGCTGGGAACCATGGTGTCTCTCCCTAGTCTACACAGAAACAGCACTTTGAGGGAAAGGGGCTGCTGGCGTTTGGTAGCAAAATCTCCTATTCTGAAGTGAAACATTTCGTTGTAAGCGGGTAGATCAGCCTGGCCACATTTTCTCAGCTGCTTCTAAAGGAGGGCACACTGTTGGCAGACTTACTTGAGGCCCTGCTTCCCAGGCTGAAAATTTTGCTTTCATTCCTTAGGTGGCACATTGGCTCAGAACTCCCCTACCCCAAGGATTCAGGGATGTGCAGGCCGATTTTTTGAGATCAGCCTTTCTGACTCTTTCATGGAGGAAACCAACTGGGTAAAGACCCGTTCTAAGCTGGGGACCATAGTGTCTTTCCCTAGTGTATACAGAAACAGCACTCTGAGGGAGAGGAGCTGCTGGCGTTTGGTAGAAACATCTGCTATTCTGAAGAGAAACATTTCGTTGTAAGCGGGTGGATTCAGCCTTGCCTGCTTTTCTCAGCTGGCTCTAAAGGAGGGCACACTGTTGGCAGACTTACTTGAGGCCCTGCTTCCCAGGCTGAAAATTTTGCTTTCATTCCTTAGGTGGCACATTGGCTCAGAACTTCCCTACCCCAAGGATTCAGGGATGTGCAGGCCGATTTTTTGAGATCAGCCTTTCTGACTCTTTCATGGAGGAAACCAACTGGGAAAAGACCCTTTCTAAGCTGGGGACCATAGTGTCTTTCCCTAGTGTACACAGAAACAGCACTCTGAGGGAGAGGAGCTGCTGGCGTTTGGTAGAAACATCTGCTATTCTGAAGAGAAACATTTCGTTGTAAGCGGGTAGATTCAGCCTTGCCTCATTTTCTCAGCTGGGTATAAAGGAGGGCACTCTGTTGGCTGACTTACTTGAGGCCCTGCTTCCCAGGCTGAAAACTCTGCTTTCTTTCCTTAGGTGGCACATTGGCTCAGAACTGCCCTACCTCTAGGATTCAGGGATGTGAAGCCCGATTAGTTGAGATCAGCACTTCTGGCAATTTCATGGGGGAAACCAACAGTGAAAAGAGCCGTTCCAAGCTGGGAACCATGGTGTCTCTCCCTAGTCTACACAGAAACAGCACTTTGAGGGAAAGGGGCTGCTGGCGTTTGGTAGCAAAATCTCCTATTCTGAAGTGAAACATTTCGTTGTAAGCGGGTAGATCAGCCTGGCCACATTTTCTCAGCTGCTTCTAAAGGAGGGCACACTGTTGGCAGACTTACTTGAGGCCCTGCTTCCCAGGCTGAAAATTTTGCTTTCATTCCTTAGGTGGCACATTGGCTCAGAACTTCCCTACCCCAAGGATTCAGGGATGTGCAGGCCGATTTTTTGAGATCAGCCTTTCTGACTCTTTCATGGAGGAAACCAACTGGGAAAAGACCCGTTCTAAGCTGGGGACCATAGTGTCTTTCCCTAGTGTACACAGAAACAGCACTCTGAGGGAGAGGAGCTGCTGGCGTTTGGTAGAAACATCTGCTATTCTGAAGAGAAACATTTCGTTGTAAGCGGGTAGATTCAGCCTTGCCTCATTTTCTCAGCTGGCTATAAAGGAGGGAACTCTGTTGGCACACTTACTTGAGGCCCTGCTTCCCAGGCTGAAAACTCTGCTTTCTTTCCTTAGGTGGCACATTGGCTCAGAACTGCCCTACCTCTAGGATTCAGGGATGTGAAGCCCGATTAGTTGAGATCAGCACTTCTGGCAATTTCATTGGGGAAACCAACAGTGAAAAGAGCCGTTCTAAGCTGGGAACCATGGTGTCTTTCCCTAGTCTACACAGAAACAGCACTTTGAGGGAAAGGGGCTGCTGGCGTTTGGTAGCTAAATCTCCTATTCTGAAGTGAAACATTTCGTTGTAAGCGGGTAGATCAGCCTGGCCACATTTTCTCAGCTGGCTCTAAAGGAGGGCACACTGTTGGCAGACTTACTTGAGGCCCTGCTTCCCAGGCTGAAAATTTTGCTTTCATTCCTTAGGTGGCACATTGGCTCAGAACTCCCCTACCCCAAGGATTCAGGGATGTGCAGGCCGATTTTTTGAGATCAGCCTTTCTGACTCTTTCATGGAGGAAACCAACTGGGTAAAGACCCGTTCTAAGCTGGGGGCCATAGTGTCTTTCCCTAGTGTATACAGAAACAGCACTCTGAGGGAGAGGAGCTGCTGGCGTTTGGTAGAAACATCTGCTATTCTGAAGAGAAACATTTCGTTGTAAGCGGGTGGATTCAGCCTTGCCTGCTTTTCTCAGCTGGCTCTAAAGAGGGCACACTGTTGGCAGACTTACTTGAGGCCCTGCTTCCCAGGCTGAAAATTTTGCTTTCATTCCTTAGGTGGCACATTGGCTCAGAACTTCCCTACCCCAAGGATTCAGGGATGTGCAGGCCGATTTTTTGAGATCAGCCTTTCTGACTCTTTCATGGAGGAAACCAACTGGGAAAAGACCCTTTCTAAGCTGGGGACCATAGTGTCTTTCCCTAGTGTACACAGAAACAGCACTCTGAGGGAGAGGAGCTGCTGGCGTTTGGTAGAAACATCTGCTATTCTGAAGAGAAACATTTCGTTGTAAGCGGTTAGATTCAGCCTTGCCTCATTTTCTCAGCTGGCTATAAAGGAGGGAACTCTGTTGGCACACTTACTTGAGGCCCTGCTTCCCAGGCTGAAAACTCTGCTTTCTTTCCTTAGGTGGCACATTGGCTCAGAACTGCCCTACCTCTAGGATTCAGGGATGTGAAGCCCGATTAGTTGAGATCAGCACTTCTGGCAATTTCATGGGGGAAACCAACAGTGAAAAGAGCCGTTCTAAGCTGGGAACCATGGTGTCTCTCCCTAGTCTACACAGAAACAGCACTTTGAGGGAAAGGGGCTGCTGGCGTTTGGTAGCAAAATCTCCTATTCTGAAGTGAAACATTTCGTTGTAAGCGGGTAGATCAGCCTGGCCACATTTTCTCAGCTGCTTCTAAAGGAGGGCACACTGTTGGCAGACTTACTTGAGGCCCTGCTTCCCAGGCTGAAAACTCTGCTTTCTCTCCTTAGGTGGCACATTGGCTCAGAACTGCCCTACCCCTAGGATTCAGGGATGTGCAGGCCGATTTTTTGATATCAGCCTTTCTGAATCTTTCATGGAGGAAACCAACTGGGTAAAGACCCGTTCTAAGCTGGGGACCATAGTGTATTTCCCTAGTGTACACAGAAACAGCACTCTGAGGGAGAGGAGCTGCTGGCGTTTGGTAGAAACATCTGCTATTGTGAAGAGAAACATTTCGTTGTAAGCGGGTAGATTCAGCCTTCCCTCAGTTTCTCAGCTGGCTATAAAGGAGGGCACTCTGTTGGCACACTTACTTGAGGCCCTGCTTCCCAGGCTGAAAACTCTGCTTTCTTTCCTTAGGTGGCACATTGGCTCAGAACTGCCCTACCCATAGGATTCAGGGATGTGCAGCCCGATTAGTTGAGATCAGCACTTCTGGCTCTTTCATGGGGGAAACCAACAGTGAAAAGAGCCGTTCTAAGCTGGGAACCATGGTGTCTTTCCCTAGTCTACACAGAAACAGCACTTTGAGGGAAAGGGGCTGCTGGCGTTTGGTAGCAAAATCTCCTATTCTGAAGTGAAACATTTCGTTGTAAGCGGGTAGATCAGCCTGGCCACATTTTCTCAGCTGGCTCTAAAGGAGGGCACACTGTTGGCAGACTTACTTGAGGCCCTGCTTCCCAGGCTGAAAATTTTGCTTTCATTCCTTAGGTGGCACATTGGCTCAGAACTCCCCTACCCCAAGGATTCAGGGATGTGCAGGCCGATTTCTTGAGATCAGCCTTTCTGACTCTTTCATGGAGGAAACCAACTGGGAAAAGACCCGTTCTAAGCTGGGGACCATAGTGTCTTTCCCTAGTGTACACAGAAACAGCACTCTGAGGGAGAGGAGCTGCTGGCGTTTGGTAGAAACATCTGCTATTCTGAAGAGAAACATTTCGTTGTAAGCGGGTAGATTCAGCCTTGCCTCATTTTCTCAGCTGGCTATAAAGGAAGGAACTCTGTTGGCACACTTACTTGAGGCCCTGCTTCCCAGGCTGAAAACTCTGCTTTCTTTCCTTAGGTGGCACATTGGCTCAGAACTGCCCTACCTCTAGGATTCAGGGATGTGAAGCCCGATTAGTTGAGATCAGCACTTCTGGCAATTTCATTGGGGAAACCAACAGTGAAAAGAGCCGTTCTAAGCTGGGAACCATGGTGTCATTCCCTAGTCTACACAGAAACAGCACTTTGAGGGAAAGGGGCTGCTGGCGTTTGGTAGCAAAATCTCCTATTCTGAAGTGAAACATTTCGTTGTAAGCGGGTAGATCAGCCTGGCCACATTTTCTCAGCTGGCTCTAAAGGAGGGCACACTGTTGGCAGACTTACTTGAGGCCCTGCTTCCCAGGCTGAAAATTTTGCTTTCATTCCTTAGGTGGCACATTGGCTCAGAACTCCCCTACCCCAAGGATTCAGGGATGTGCAGGCCGATTTTTTGAGATCAGCCTTTCTGACTCTTTCATGGAGGAAACCAACTGGGTAAAGACCCGTTCTAAGCTGGGGACCATAGTGTCTTTCCCTAGTGTATACAGAAACAGCACTCTGAGGGAGAGGAGCTGCTGGCGTTTGGTAGAAACATCTGCTATTCTGAAGAGAAACATTTCGTTGTAAGCGGGTGGATTCAGCCTTGCCTGCTTTTCTCAGCTGGCTATAAAGGAGGGCACTCTGTTGGCACACTTACTTGAGGCCCTGCTTCCCAGGCTGAAAACTCTGCTTTTTCTCCTTAGGTGGCACATTGGCTCAGAACTGCCCTAACCCTAGGATTCAGGGATGTGCAGCCCGATTAGTTAAGGTCAGCACCTCTGGCTCTTTCATGGGGGAAACCAACAGTGAAAAGAGCCGTTCTAAGCTGGGAACCATGGTGTCTTTCCCTAGTCTACACAGAAACAGCACTTTGAGGGAAAGGGGCTGCTGGCGTTTGGTAGCAAAATCTCCTATTCTGAAGTGAAACATTTCGTTGTAAGCGGGTAGATCAGCCTGCCCACATTTTCTCAGCTGGCTCTAAAGGAGGGCACACTGTTGGCAGACTTACTTGAGGCCCTGCTTCCCAGGCTGAAAATTTTGCTTTCATTCCTCAGGTGGCACATTGGCTCAGAACTCCCCTACCCCAAGGATTCAGGGATGTGCAGGCCGATTTTTTGAGATCAGCCTTTCTGAGTCTTTCATGGAGGAAACAAACTGGGTAAAGACCCGTTCTACGCTGGAGACCATAGTGTCTTTCCCTAGTGTATACAGAAACAGCACTCTGAGGGAGAGGAGCTGCTGGTGTTTGGTAGAAACATCTGCTATTCTGAAGAGAAACATTTCGTTGTAAGCGGGTAGATTCAGCCTTGCCTGCTTTTCTCAGCTGGCTATAAAGGAGGGCACTCTGTTGGCACACTTACTTGAGGCCCTGCTTCCCAGGCTGAAAACTCTGCTTTTTCTCCTTAGGTGGCACATTGGCTCAGAACTGCCCTACCCCTAGGATTCAGGGATGTGCAGCCCGATTAGTTAAGGTCAGCACCTCTGGCTCTTTCATGGGGGAAACCAACAGTGAACAGAGCCGTTCTAAGCTGGGAACCATGGTGTCTTTCCCTAGTCTACACAGAAACAGCACGTTGAGGGAAAGGGGCTGCTGGCGTTTGGTAGCGAAATCTCCTATTCTGAAGTGAAACATTTCGTTATAAGGGGGTAGATCAGCCTGGCCACATTTTCTCAGCTGCTTCTAAAGGAGGGCACACTGTTGGCAGACTTACTTGAGGCCCTGCTTCCCAGGCTGAAAACTCTGCTTTCTCTCCTTAGGTGGCACATTGGCTCAGAACTGCCCTACCCCTAGGATTCAGGGATGTGCAGGCCGATTTTTTGATATCAGCCTTTCTGACTCTTTCATGGAGGAAACCAACTGGGTAAAGACCCGTTCTAAGCTGGGGACCATAGTGTATTTCCCTAGTGTACACAGAAACAGCACTCTGAGGGAGAGGAGCTGCTGGCGTTTGGTAGAAACATCTGCTATTGTGAAGAGAAACATTTCGTTGTAAGCGGGTAGATTCAGCCTTCCCTCAGTTTCTCAGCTGGCTATAAAGGAGGGCACTCTGTTGGCACACTTACTTGAGGCCCTGCTTCCCAGGCTGAAAACTCTGCTTTCTTTCCTTAGGTGGCACATTGGCTCAGAACTGCCCTACCCATAGGATTCAGGGATGTGCAGCCCGATTAGTTGAGATCAGCACTTCTGGCTCTTTCATGGGGGAAACCAACAGTGAAAAGAGCCGTTCTAAGCTGGGAACCATGGTGTCTCTCCCTAGTCTACACAGAAACAGCACTTTGAGGGAAAGGGGCTGCTGGCGTTTGGTAGCAAAATCTCCTATTCTGAAGTGAAACATTTCGTTGTAAGCGGGTAGATCAGCCTGGCCACATTTTCTCAGCTGCTTCTAAAGGAGGGCACACTGTTGGCAGACTTACTTGAGGCCCTGCTTCCCAGGCTGAAAACTCTGCTTTCTCTCCTTAGGTGGCACATTGGCTCAGAACTGCCCTACCCCTAGGATTCAGGGATGTGCAGGCCGATTTTTTGATATCAGCCTTTCTGAATCTTTCATGGAGGAAACCAACTGCGTAAAGACCTGTTCTAAGCTGGGGACCATAGTGTCTTTCCCAAGTGTACACAGAAACAGCACTCTGAGGGAGAGGAGCTGCTGGCGTTTGGTAGAAACATCTGCTATTCTGAAGAGAAACATTTCGTTGTAAGCGGGTGGATTCAGCCTTGCCTGCTTTTCTCAGCTGGCTCTAAAGGAGGGCACACTGTTGGCAGACTTACTTGAGGCCCTGCTTCCCAGGCTGAAAATTTTGCTTTCATTCCTTAGGTGGCACATTGGCTCAGAACTTCCCTACCCCAAGGATTCAGGGATGTGCAGGCCGATTTTTTGAGATCAGCCTTTCTGACTCTTTCATGGAGGAAACCAACTGGGAAAAGACCCTTTCTAAGCTGGGGACCATAGTGTCTTTCCCTAGTGTACACAGAAACAGCACTCTGAGGGAGAGGAGCTGCTGGCGTTTGGTAGAAACATCTGCTATTCTGAAGAGAAACATTTCGTTGTAAGCGGTTAGATTCAGCCTTGCCTCATTTTCTCAGCTGGGTATAAAGGAGGGCACTCTGTTGGCTGACTTACTTGAGGCCCTGCTTCCCAGGCTGAAAACTCTGCTTTCTTTCCTTAGGTGGCACATTGGCTCAGAACTGCCCTACCTCTAGGATTCAGGGATGTGAAGCCCGATTAGTTGAGATCAGCACTTCTGGCAATTTCATGGGGGAAACCAACAGTGAAAAGAGCCGTTCCAAGCTGGGAACCATGGTGTCTCTCCCTAGTCTACACAGAAACAGCACTTTGAGGGAAAGGGGCTGCTGGCGTTTGGTAGCAAAATCTCCTATTCTGAAGTGAAACATTTCGTTGTAAGCGGGTAGATCAGCCTGGCCACATTTTCTCAGCTGCTTCTAAAGGAGGGCACACTGTTGGCAGACTTACTTGAGGCCCTGCTTCCCAGGCTGAAAATTTTGCTTTCATTCCTTAGGTGGCACATTGGCTCAGAACTTCCCTACCCCAAGGATTCAGGGATGTGCAGGCCGATTTTTTGAGATCAGCCTTTCTGACTCTTTCATGGAGGAAACCAACTGGGAAAAGACCCGTTCTAAGCTGGGGACCATAGTGTCTTTCCCTAGTGTACACAGAAACAGCACTCTGAGGGAGAGGAGCTGCTGGCGTTTGGTAGAAACATCTGCTATTCTGAAGAGAAACATTTCGTTGTAAGCGGGTAGATTCAGCCTTGCCTCATTTTCTCAGCTGGCTATAAAGGAGGGAACTCTGTTGGCACACTTACTTGAGGCCCTGCTTCCCAGGCTGAAAACTCTGCTTTCTTTCCTTAGGTGGCACATTGGCTCAGAACTGCCCTACCTCTAGGATTCAGGGATGTGAAGCCCGATTAGTTGAGATCAGCACTTCTGGCAATTTCATTGGGGAAACCAACAGTGAAAAGAGCCGTTCTAAGCTGGGAACCATGGTGTCTTTCCCTAGTCTACACAGAAACAGCACTTTGAGGGAAAGGGGCTGCTGGCGTTTGGTAGCTAAATCTCCTATTCTGAAGTGAAACATTTCGTTGTAAGCGGGTAGATCAGCCTGGCCACATTTTCTCAGCTGGCTCTAAAGGAGGGCACACTGTTGGCAGACTTACTTGAGGCCCTGCTTCCCAGGCTGAAAATTTTGCTTTCATTCCTTAGGTGGCACATTGGCTCAGAACTCCCCTACCCCAAGGATTCAGGGATGTGCAGGCCGATTTTTTGAGATCAGCCTTTCTGACTCTTTCATGGAGGAAACCAACTGGGTAAAGACCCGTTCTAAGCTGGGGGCCATAGTGTCTTTCCCTAGTGTATACAGAAACAGCACTCTGAGGGAGAGGAGCTGCTGGCGTTTGGTAGAAACATCTGCTATTCTGAAGAGAAACATTTCGTTGTAAGCGGGTGGATTCAGCCTTGCCTGCTTTTCTCAGCTGGCTCTAAAGAGGGCACACTGTTGGCAGACTTACTTGAGGCCCTGCTTCCCAGGCTGAAAATTTTGCTTTCATTCCTTAGGTGGCACATTGGCTCAGAACTTCCCTACCCCAAGGATTCAGGGATGTGCAGGCCGATTTTTTGAGATCAGCCTTTCTGACTCTTTCATGGAGGAAACCAACTGGGAAAAGACCCTTTCTAAGCTGGGGACCATAGTGTCTTTCCCTAGTGTACACAGAAACAGCACTCTGAGGGAGAGGAGCTGCTGGCGTTTGGTAGAAACATCTGCTATTCTGAAGAGAAACATTTCGTTGTAAGCGGTTAGATTCAGCCTTGCCTCATTTTCTCAGCTGGCTATAAAGGAGGGAACTCTGTTGGCACACTTACTTGAGGCCCTGCTTCCCAGGCTGAAAACTCTGCTTTCTTTCCTTAGGTGGCACATTGGCTCAGAACTGCCCTACCTCTAGGATTCAGGGATGTGAAGCCCGATTAGTTGAGATCAGCACTTCTGGCAATTTCATGGGGGAAACCAACAGTGAAAAGAGCCGTTCTAAGCTGGGAACCATGGTGTCTCTCCCTAGTCTACACAGAAACAGCACTTTGAGGGAAAGGGGCTGCTGGCGTTTGGTAGCAAAATCTCCTATTCTGAAGTGAAACATTTCGTTGTAAGCGGGTAGATCAGCCTGGCCACATTTTCTCAGCTGCTTCTAAAGGAGGGCACACTGTTGGCAGACTTACTTGAGGCCCTGCTTCCCAGGCTGAAAACTCTGCTTTCTCTCCTTAGGTGGCACATTGGCTCAGAACTGCCCTACCCCTAGGATTCAGGGATGTGCAGGCCGATTTTTTGATATCAGCCTTTCTGAATCTTTCATGGAGGAAACCAACTGGGTAAAGACCCGTTCTAAGCTGGGGACCATAGTGTATTTCCCTAGTGTACACAGAAACAGCACTCTGAGGGAGAGGAGCTGCTGGCGTTTGGTAGAAACATCTGCTATTGTGAAGAGAAACATTTCGTTGTAAGCGGGTAGATTCAGCCTTCCATCAGTTTCTCAGCTGGCTATAAAGGAGGGCACTCTGTTGGCACACTTACTTGAGGCCCTGCTTCCCAGGCTGAAAACTCTGCTTTCTTTCCTTAGGTGGCACATTGGCTCAGAACTGCCCTACCCATAGGATTCAGGGATGTGCAGCCCGATTAGTTGAGATCAGCACTTCTGGCTCTTTCATGGGGGAAACCAACAGTGAAAAGAGCCGTTCTAAGCTGGGAACCATGGTGTCTTTCCCTAGTCTACACAGAAACAGCACTTTGAGGGAAAGGGGCTGCTGGCGTTTGGTAGCAAAATCTCCTATTCTGAAGTGAAACATTTCGTTGTAAGCGGGTAGATCAGCCTGGCCACATTTTCTCAGCTGGCTCTAAAGGAGGGCACACTGTTGGCAGACTTACTTGAGGCCCTGCTTCCCAGGCTGAAAATTTTGCTTTCATTCCTTAGGTGGCACATTGGCTCAGAACTCCCCTACCCCAAGGATTCAGGGATGTGCAGGCCGATTTCTTGAGATCAGCCTTTCTGACTCTTTCATGGAGGAAACCAACTGGGAAAAGACCCGTTCTAAGCTGGGGACCATAGTGTCTTTCCCTAGTGTACACAGAAACAGCACTCTGAGGGAGAGGAGCTGCTGGCGTTTGGTAGAAACATCTGCTATTCTGAAGAGAAACATTTCGTTGTAAGCGGGTAGATTCAGCCTTGCCTGCTTTTCTCAGCTGGCTATAAAGGAGGGCACTCTGTTGGCACACTTACTTGAGGCCCTGCTTCCCAGGCTGAAAACTCTGCTTTTTCTCCTTAGGTGGCACATTGGCTCAGAACTGCCCTACCCCTAGGATTCAGGGATGTGCAGCCCGATTAGTTAAGGTCAGCACCTCTGGCTCTTTCATGGGGGAAACCAACAGTGAACAGAGCCGTTCTAAGCTGGGAACCATGGTGTCTTTCCCTAGTCTACACAGAAACAGCACGTTGAGGGAAAGGGGCTGCTGGCGTTTGGTAGCGAAATCTCCTATTCTGAAGTGAAACATTTCGTTATAAGGGGGTAGATCAGCCTGGCCACATTTTCTCAGCTGCTTCTAAAGGAGGGCACACTGTTGGCAGACTTACTTGAGGCCCTGCTTCCCAGGCTGAAAACTCTGCTTTCTCTCCTTAGGTGGCACATTGGCTCAGAACTGCCCTACCCCTAGGATTCAGGGATGTGCAGGCCGATTTTTTGATATCAGCCTTTCTGACTCTTTCATGGAGGAAACCAACTGGGTAAAGACCCGTTCTAAGCTGGGGACCATAGTGTATTTCCCTAGTGTACACAGAAACAGCACTCTGAGGGAGAGGAGCTGCTGGCGTTTGGTAGAAACATCTGCTATTGTGAAGAGAAACATTTCGTTGTAAGCGGGTAGATTCAGCCTTCCCTCAGTTTCTCAGCTGGCTATAAAGGAGGGCACTCTGTTGGCACACTTACTTGAGGCCCTGCTTCCCAGGCTGAAAACTCTGCTTTCTTTCCTTAGGTGGCACATTGGCTCAGAACTGCCCTACCCATAGGATTCAGGGATGTGCAGCCCGATTAGTTGAGATCAGCACTTCTGGCTCTTTCATGGGGGAAACCAACAGTGAAAAGAGCCGTTCTAAGCTGGGAACCATGGTGTCTCTCCCTAGTCTACACAGAAACAGCACTTTGAGGGAAAGGGGCTGCTGGCGTTTGGTAGCAAAATCTCCTATTCTGAAGTGAAACATTTCGTTGTAAGCGGGTAGATCAGCCTGGCCACATATTCTCAGCTGACTCTAAAGGAGGGCACACTGTTGGCAGACTTACTTGAGGCCCTGCTTCCAAGGCTGAAAATTTTGCTTTCATTCCTCAGGTGGCACATTGGCTCAGAACTCCCCTACCCCAAGGATTCAGGGATGTTCAGGCCGATTTTTTGAGATCAGCCTTTCTGACTCTTTCATGGAGGAAACAAACTGGGTAAAGACCCGTTCTACGCTGGGGACCATAGTGTCTTTCCCTAGTGTATACAGAAACAGCACTCTGAGGGAGAGGAGCTGCTGGTGTTTGGTACAAATATCTGCTATTCTGAAGAGAAACATTTCGTTGTAAGCGGGTAGATTCAGCCTTGCCTCATTTTCTCAGCTGGCTATAAAGGAGGGCACTCTGTTGGCACACTTACTTGAGGCCCTGCTTCCCAGGCTGAAAACTCTGCTTTTTCTCCTTAGGTGGCACATTGGCTCAGAACTGCCCTACCCCTAGGATTCAGGGATGTGCAGCCCGATTAGTTAAGGTCAGCACCTCTGGCTCTTTCATGGGGGAAACCAACAGTGAAAAGAGCCGTTCTAAGCTGGGAACCATGGTGTCTTTCCCTAGTCTACACAGAAACAGCACGTTGAGGGAAAGGGGCTGCTGGCGTTTGGTAGCAAAATCTCCTATTCTGTAGTGAAACATTTCGTTGTAAGCGGGTAGATCAGCCTAGCCACATTTTCTCAGCTGGCTCTAAAGGAGGGCACACTGTTGGCAGACTTACTTGAGGCCCTGCTTCCCAGGCTGAAAATTTTGCTTTCATTCCTTAGGTGGCACATTGGCTGAGAACTCCCCTACCCCAAGGATTCAGGGATGTGCAGGCCGATTTTTTGAGATCAGCCTTTCTGACTCTTTCATGGAGGAAACCAACTGGGAAAAGACCCGTTCTAAGCTGGGGACCATAGTGTCTTTCCCTAGTGTACACAGAAACAGCACTCTGAGGGAGAGGAGCTGCTGGCGTTTGGTAGAAACATCTGCTATTCTGAAGAGAAACATTTCGTTGTAAGCGGGTAGATTCTGCCTTGCCTCAGTTTCTCAGCTGGCTCTAAAGGAGGGCACTCTGTTGGCACACTTACTTGAGGCCCTGCTTCCCAGGCTGAAAACTCTGCTTTCTTTCCTTAGGTGGCACATTGGCTCAGAACTGCCCTACCCCTAGGATTCAGGGATGTGCAGCCCGATTAGTTGAGATCAGCACTTCTGGCTCTTTCATGGGGGAAACCAACAGTGAAATGAGCCGTTCTAAGCTGGGAACCATGGTGTCTTTCCCTAGTCTACACAGAAACAGCACTTTGAGGGAAAGGGGCTGGTGGCGTTTGGTAGCAAAATCTCCTATTCTGAAGTGAAACATTTCGTTGTAAGCGGGTAGATCAGCCTGGCCACATTTTCTCAGCTGGCTCTAAAGGAGGGCACACTGTTGGCAGACTTACTTGAGGCCCTGCTTTCCAGCCTGAAAATTTTGCTTTCATTCCTTAGGTGGCACATTGGCTCAGAACTCCCCTACCCCAAGGATTCAGGGATGTGCAGGCCGATTTTTTGAGATCAGCCTTTCTGACTCTTTCATGGAGGAAACCAACTGGGTAAAGACCCGTTCTAAGCTGGGGACCATAGTGTCTTTCCCTAGTGTATACAGAAACAGCACTCTGAGGGAGAGGAGCTGCTGGCGTTTGGTAGAAACATCTGCTATTCTGAAGAGAAACATTTCGTTGTAAGCGGGTAGATTCAGCCTTGCCTGCTTTTCTCAGCTGGCTGTAAAGGAGGGCACTCTGTTGGCACACTTACTTGAGGCCCTGCTTCCCAGGCTGAAAACTCTGCTTTTTCTCCTTAGGTGGCACATTGGCTCAGAACTGCCCTACCCCTAGGATTCAGGGATGTGCAGCCCGATTAGTTGAGATCAGCACTTCTGGCTCTTTCATGGGGGAAACCAACAGTGAAATGAGCCGTTCTAAGCTGGGAACCATGGTGTCTTTCCCTAGTCTACACAGAAACAGCACTTTGAGGGAAAGGGTCTGGTGGCGTTTGGTAGCAAAATCTCCTATTCTGAAGTGAAACATTTCGTTGTAAGCGGGTAGATCAGCCTGGCCACATTTTCTCTGCTGGCTCTAAAGGAGGGCACACTGTTGGCAGACTTACTTGAGGCCCTGCTTCCCAGGCTGAAAATTTTGCTTTCATTCCTTAGGTGGCACATTGGCTCAGAACTCCCCTACCCCAAGGATTCAGGGATGTGCAGGCCGATTTTTTGAGATCAGCCTTTCTGACTCTTTCATGGAGGAAACCAACTGGGAAAAGACCCTTTCTAAGCTGGGGACCATAGTGTCTTTCCCTAGTGTACACAGAAACAGCACTCTGAGGGAGAGGAGCTGCTGGCGTTTGGTAGAAACATCTGCTATTCTGAAGAGAAACATTTCGTTGTAAGCGGTTAGATTCAGCCTTGCCTCATTTTCTCAGCTGGGTATAAAGGAGGGCACTCTGTTGGCTGACTTACTTGAGGCCCTGCTTCCCAGGCTGAAAACTCTGCTTTCTTTCCTTAGGTGGCACATTGGCTCAGACCTGCCCTACCCCTAGGATTCAGGGATGTGCTGCCCGATTAGTTGAGATCAGCATTTCTGGCTCTTTCATGGGGGAAACCAACAGTGAAAAGAGCCGTTCTAAGCTGGGAACCATGTTGTCTCTCCCTAGTCTACACAGAAACAGCACTTTGAGGGAAAGGGGCTGCTGGCGTTTGGTAGCAAAATCTCCTATTCTGAAGTGAAACATTTCGTTGTAAGCGGGTAGATCAGCCTGGCCACATTTTCTCAGCTGCTTCTAAAGGAGGGCACACTGTTGGCAGACTTACTTGAGGCCCTGCTTCCCAGGCTGAAAACTCTGCTTTCTCTCCTTAGGTGGCACATTGGCTCAGAACTGCCCTACCCCTAGGATTCAGGGATGTTCAGGCCGATTTTTTGATATCAGCCTTTCTGAATCTTTCATGGAGGAAACCAACTGGGTAAAGACCCGTTCTAAGCTGGGGACCATAGTGTCTTTCCCTAGTGTACACAGAAACAGCACTCTGAGGGAGAGGAGCTGCTGGCGTTTGGTAGAAACATCTGCTATTGTGAAGAGAAACATTTCGTTGTAAGCGGGTAGATTCAGCCTTCCCTCAGTTTCTCAGCTGGCTATAAAGGAGGGCACTCTGTTGGCACACTTACTTGAGGCCCTGCTTCCCAGGCTGAAAACTCTGCTTTCTTTCCTTAAGTGGCACATTGGCTCAGAACTGCCCTACCCATAGGATTCAGGGATGTGCAGCCCGATTAGTTGAGATCAGCACTTCTGGCTCTTTCATGGGGGAAACCAACAGTGAAAAGAGCCGTTCTAAGCTGGGAACCATGGTGTCTTTCCCTAGTCTACACAGAAACAGCACTTTGAGGGAAAGGGGCTGCTGGCGTTTGGTAGCAAAATCTCCTATTCTGAAGTGAAACATTTCGTTGTAAGCGGGTCGATCAGCCTGGCCACATTTTCTCAGCTGGCTCTAAAGGAGGGCACACTGTTGGCAGACTTACTTGAGGCCCTGCTTCCCAGGCTGAAAATTTTGCTTTCATTCCTTAGGTGGCACATTGGCTCAGAACTCCCCTACCCCAAGGATTCAGGGATGTGCAGGCCGATTTCTTGAGATCAGCCTTTCTGACTCTTTCATGGAGGAAACCAACTGGGAAAAGACCCGTTCTAAGCTGGGGACCATAGTGTCTTTCCCTAGTGTACACAGAAACAGCACTCTGAGGGAGAGGAGCTGCTGGCGTTTGGTAGAAACATCTGCTATTCTGAAGAGAAACATTTCGTTGTAAGCGGGTAGATTCAGCCTTGCCTCATTTTCTCAGCTGGCTATAAAGGAGGGAACTCTGTTGGCACACTTACTTGAGGCCCTGCTTCCCAGGCTGAAAACTCTGCTTTCTTTCCTTAGGTGGCACATTGGCTCAGAACTGCCCTACCTCTAGGATTCAGGGATGTGAAGCCCGATTAGTTGAGATCAGCACTTCTGGCAATTTCATTGGGGAAACCAACAGTGAAAAGAGCCGTTCTAAGCTGGGAACCATGGTGTCTTTCCCTAGTCTACACAGAAACAGCACTTTGAGCGAAAGGGGCTGTTGGCGTTTGGTAGCAAAATCTCCTATTCTGAAGTGAAACATTTCGTTGTAAGCGGGTAGATCAGCCTGGCCACATTTTCTCAGCTGGCTCTAAAGGAGGGCACACTGTTGGCAGACTTACTTGAGGCCCTGCTTCCCAGGCTGAAAATTTTGCTTTCATTCCTTAGGTGGCACATTGGCTCAGAACTCCCCTACCCCAAGGATTCAGGGATGTGAAGGCCGATTTTTTGAGAGCAGCCTTTCTGACTCTTTCATGGAGGAAACCAACTGGGTAAAGACCCGTTCTAAGCTGGGGACCATAGTGTCTTTCCCTAGTGTATACAGAAACAGCACTCTGAGGGAGAGGAGCTGCTGGCGTTTGGTAGAAACATCTGCTATTCTGAAGAGAAACATTTCGTTGTAAGCGGGTGGATTCAGCCTTGCCTGCTTTTCTCAGCTGGCTATAAAGGAGGGCACTCTGTTGGCACACTTACTTGAGGCCCTGCTTCCCAGGCTGAAAACTCTGCTTTTTCTCCTTAGGTGGCACATTGGCTCAGAACTGCCCTACCCCTAGGATTCAGGGATGTGCAGGCCGATTTTTTGAGATCAGCCTTTCTGACTCTTTCATGGAGGAAACCAACTGGGAAAAGACCCTTTCTAAGCTGGGGACCATAGTGTCTTTCCCTAGTGTACACAGAAACAGCACTCTGAGGGAGAGGAGCTGCTGGCGTTTGGTAGAAACATCTGCTATTCTGAAGAGAAACATTTCGTTGTAAGCGGTTAGATTCAGCCTTGCCTCATTTTCTCAGCTGGCTCTAAAGGAGGGCACTCTGTTGGCACACTTACTTGAGGCCCTGCTTCCCAGGCTGAACACTCTGCTTTCTTTCCTTAGGTGGCACATTGGCTCAGAACTGCCCTACCCCTAGGATTCAGGGATGTGCAGCCCGATTAGTTGAGATCAGCACTTCTGGCTCTTTCATGGGGGAAACCAACAGTGAAATGAGCCGTTCTAAGCTGGGAACCATGGTGTCTTTCCCTAGTCTACACAGAAACAGCACTTTGAGGGAAAGGGGCTGCTGGCGTTTGGTAGCAAAATCTCCTATTCTGAAGTGAAACATTTCGTTGTAAGCGGGTAGATCAGCCTGGCCACATTTTCTCAGCTGGCTCTAAAGGAGGGCACACTGCTGGCATACTTACTTGAGGCCCTGCTTCCCAGGCTGAAAATTTTGCTTTCATTCCTTAGGTGGCACATTGGCTCAGAACTCCCCTACCCCAAGGATTCAGGGATGTGCCGGCCAATTTTTTGAGATCAGCCTTTCTGACTCTTTCATGGAGGAAACCAACTGGGTAAAGACCCGTTCTAAGCTGGGGACCATAGTGTCTTTCCCTAGTGTACACAGAAACAGCACTCTGAGGGAGAGGAGCTGCTGGCGTTTGGTAGAAACATCTGCTATGCTGAAGAGAAACATTTCGTTGTAAGCGGGTAGATTCAGCCTTGCCTCATTTTCTCAGCTGGCTATAAAGGAGGGCACTCTGTTGGCACACTTACTTGAGGCCCTGCTTCCCAGGCTGAAAACTCTGCTTTTTCTCCTTAGGTGGCACATTGGCTCAGAACTGCCCTACCCCTAGGATTCAGGGATGTGCAGCCCGATTAGTTGAGATCAGCACTTCTGGCTCTTTCATGGGGGAAACCAACAGTGAAAAGAGCCGTTCTAAGCTGGGAACCATGTTGTCTCTCCCTAGTCTACACAGAAACAGCACTTTGAGGGAAAGGGGCTGCTGGCGTTTGGTAGCAAAATCTCCTATTCTGAAGTGAAACATTTCGTTGTAAGCGGGTAGATCAGCCTGGCCACATTTTCTCAGCTGCTTCTAAAGGAGGGCACACTGTTGGCAAACTTACTTGAGGCCCTGCTTCCCAGGCTGAAAACTCTGCTTTCTCTCCTTAGGTGGCACATTGGCTCAGAACTGCCCTACCCCTAGGATTCAGGGATGTTCAGGCCAATTTTTTGATATCAGCCTTTCTGAATCTTTCATGGAGGAAACCAACTGGGTAAAGACCCGTTCTAAGCTGGGGACCATAGTGTCTTTCCCTAGTGTACACAGAAACAGCACTCTGAGGGAGAGGAGCTGCTGGCGTTTGGTAGAAACATCTGCTATTGTGAAGAGAAACATTTCGTTGTAAGCGGGTAGATTCAGCCTTCCCTCAGTTTCTCAGCTGGCTATAAAGGAGGGCACTCTGTTGGCACACTTACTTGAGGCCCTGCTTCCCAGGCTGAAAACTCTGCTTTCTTTCCTTAGGTGGCACATTGGCTCAGAACTGCCCTACCCATAGGATTCAGGGATGTGCAGCCCGATTAGTTGAGATCAGCACTTCTGGCTCTTTCATGGGGGAAACCAACAGTGAAAAGAGCCGTTCTAAGCTGGGAACCATGGTGTCTTTCCCTAGTCTACACAGAAACAGCACTTTGAGGGAAAGGGGCTGCTGGCGTTTGGTAGCAAAATCTCCTATTCTGAAGTGAAACATTTCGTTGTAAGCGGGTAGATCAGCCTGGCCACATTTTCTCAGCTGCTTCTAAAGGAGGGCACACTGTTGGCAGACTTACTTGAGGCCCTGCTTCCCAGGCTGAAAATTTTGCTTTCATTCCTTAGGTGGCACATTGGCTCAGAACTCCCCTACCCCAAGGATTCAGGGATGTGCAGGCCGATTTTTTGAGATCAGCCTTTCTGACTCTTTCATGGAGGAAACCAACTGGGTAAAGACCCGTTCTAAGCTGGGGACCATAGTGTCTTTCCCTAGTGTATACAGAAACAGCACTCTGAGGGAGAGGAGCTGCTGGCGTTTGGTAGAAACATCTGCTATTCTGAAGAGAAACATTTCGTTGTAAGCGGGTGGATTCAGCCTTGCCTGCTTTTCTCAGCTGGCTCTAAAGGAGGGCACACTGTTGGCAGACTTACTTGAGGCCCTGCTTCCCAGGCTGAAAATTTTGCTTTCATTCCTTAGGTGGCACATTGGCTCAGAACTTCCCTACCCCAAGGATTCAGGGATGTGCAGGCCGATTTTTTGAGATCAGCCTTTCTGACTCTTTCATGGAGGAAACCAACTGGGAAAAGACCCTTTCTAAGCTGGGGACCATAGTGTCTTTCCCTAGTGTACACAGAAACAGCACTCTGAGGGAGAGGAGCTGCTGGCGTTTGGTAGAAACATCTGCTATTGTGAAGAGAAACATTTCGTTGTAAGCGGTTAGATTCAGCCTTGCCTCATTTTCTCAGCTGGGTATAAAGGAGGGCACTCTGTTGGCTGACTTACTTGAGGCCCTGCTTCCCAGGCTGAAAACTCTGCTTTCTTTCCTTAGGTGGCACATTGGCTCAGAACTGCCCTACCTCTAGGATTCAGGGATGTGAAGCCCGATTAGTTGAGATCAGCACTTCTGGCAATTTCATGGGGGAAACCAACAGTGAAAAGAGCCGTTCCAAGCTGGGAACCATGGTGTCTCTCCCTAGTCTACACAGAAACAGCACTTTGAGGGAAAGGGGCTGCTGGCGTTTGGTAGCAAAATCTCCTATTCTGAAGTGAAACATTTCGTTGTAAGCGGGTAGATCAGCCTGGCCACATTTTCTCAGCTGCTTCTAAAGGAGGGCACACTGTTGGCAGACTTACTTGAGGCCCTGCTTCCCAGGCTGAAAACTCTGCTTTCTCTCCTTAGGTGGCACATTGGCTCAGAACTGCCCTACCCCTAGGATTCAGGGATGTGCAGGCCGATTTTTTGATATCAGCCTTTCTGAATCTTTCATGGAGGAAACCAACTGGGTAAAGACCCGTTCTAAGCTGGGGACCATAGTGTCTTTCCCTAGTGTACACAGAAACAGCACTCTGAGGGAGAGGAGCTGCTGGCGTTTGGTAGAAACATCTGCTATTCTGAAGAGAAACATTTCGTTGTAAGCGGGTAGATTCAGCCTTGCCTCATTTTCTCAGCTGGCTATAAAGGAGGGCACTCTGTTGGCACACTTACTTGAGGCCCTGCTTCCCAGGCTGAAAACTCTGCTTTTTCTCCTTAGGTGGCACATTGGCTCAGAACTGCCCTACCCCTAGGATTCAGGGATGTGCAGCCCGATTAGTTAAGGTCAGCACCTCTGGCTCTTTCATGGGGGAAACCAACAGTGAAAAGAGCCGTTCTAAGCTGGGAACCATGGTGTCTTTCCCTAGTCTACACAGAAACAGCACGTTGAGGGAAAGGGGCTGCTGGCGTTTGGTAGCAAAATCTCCTATTCTGAAGTGAAACATTTCGTTGTAAGCGGGTAGATCAGCCTGGCCACATTTTCTCAGCTGGCTCTAAAGGAGGGCACACTGTTGGCAGACTTACTTGAGGCCCTGCTTCCCAGGCTGAAAATTTTGCTTTCATTCCTTAGGTGGCACATTGGCTCAGAACTCCCCTACCCCAAGGATTCAGGGATGTGCAGGCCGATTTTTTGAGATCAGCCTTTCTGACTCTTTCATGGAGGAAACCAACTGGGAAAAGACCCGTTCTAAGCTGGGGACCATAGTGTCTTTCCCTAGTGTACACAGAAACAGCACTCTGAGGGAGAGGAGCTGCTGGCGTTTGGTAGAAACATCTGCTATTGTGAAGAGAAACATTTCGTTGTAAGCGGGTAGATTCAGCCTTCCCTCAGTTTCTCAGCTGGCTATAAAGGAGGGCACTCTGTTGGCACACTTACTTGAGGCCCTGCTTCCCAGGCTGAAAACTCTGCTTTCTTTCCTTAGGTGGCACATTGGCTCAGAACTGCCCTACCCCTAGGATTCAGGGATGTGCAGCCCGATTAGTTGAGATCAGCACTTCTGGCTCTTTCATGGGGGAAACCAACAGTGAAATGAGCCGTTCTAAGCTGGGAACCATGGTGTCTTTCCCTAGTCTACACAGAAACAGCACTTTGAGGGAAAGGGGCTGCTGGCGTTTGGTAGCAAAATCTCCTATTCTGAAGTGAAACATTTCGTTGTACGCGGGTAGATCAGCCTGGCCACATTTTCTCAGCTGGCTCTAAAGGAGGGCACACTGTTGGCAGACTTACTTGAGGCCCTGCTTCCCAGGCTGAAAATTTTGCTTTCATTCCTTAGGTGGCACATTGGCTCAGAACTCCCCTACCCCAAGGATTCAGGGATGTGCAGGCCGATTTTTTGAGATCAGCCTTTCTGACTCTTTCATGGAGGAAACCACCTGGGAAAAGACCCGTTCTAAGCTGGGGACCATAGTGTCTTTCCCTAGTGTACACAGAAACAGCACTCTGAGGGAGAGGAGCTGCTGGCGTTTGGTAGAAACATCTGCTATTCTGAAGAGAAACATTTCGTTGTAAGCGGTTAGATTCAGCCTTGCCTCATTTTCTCAGCTGGGTATAAAGGAGGGCACTCTGTTGGCTGACTTACTTGATGCCCTGCTTCCCAGGCTGAAAACTCTGCTTTCTTTCCTTAGGTGGCACATTGGCTCAGAACTGCCCTACCTCTAGGATTCAGGGATGTGAAGCCCGATTAGTTGAGATCAGCACTTCTGGCAATTTCATGGGGGAAACCAACAGTGAAAAGAGCCGTTCTAAGCTGGGAACCATGGTGTCTCTCCCTAGTCTACACAGAAACAGCACTTTGAGGGAAAGGGGCTCCTGGCGTTTGGTAGCAAAATCTCCTATTCTGAAGTGAAACATTTCGTTGTAAGCGGGTAGATCAGCCTGGCCACATTTTCTCAGCTGCTTCTAAAGGAGGGCACACTGTTGGCAGACTTACTTGAGGCCCTGCTTCCCAGGCTGAAAACTCTGCTTTCTCTCCTTAGGTGGCACATTGGCTCAGAACTGCCCTACCCCTAGGATTCAGGGATGTGCAGGCCGATTTTTTGATATCAGCCTTTCTGAATCTTTCATGGAGGAAACCAACTGGGTAAAGACCCGTTCTAAGCTGGGGACCATAGTGTCTTTCCCTAGTGTACACAGAAACAGCACTCTGAGGGAGAGGAGCTGCTGGCGTTTGGTAGAAACATCTGCTATTCTGAAGAGAAACATTTCGTTGTAAGCGGGTAGATTCAGCCTTGCCTCATTTTCTCAGCTGGCTATAAAGGAGGGAACTCTGTTGGCACACTTACTTGAGGCCCTGCTTCCCAGGCTGAAAATTTTGCTTTCATTCCTTAGGTGGCACATTGGCTCAGAACTTCCCTACCCCAAGGATTCAGGGATGTGCAGGCCGATTTTTTGAGATCAGCCTTTCTGACTCTTTCATGGAGGAAACCAACTGGGAAAAGACCCTTTCTAAGCTGGGGACCATAGTGTCTTTCCCTAGTGTACACAGAAACAGCACTCTGATGGAGAGGAGCTGCTGGCGTTTGGTAGAAACATCTGCTATTGTGAAGAGAAACATTTCGTTGTAAGCGGTTAGATTCAGCCTTGCCTCATTTTCTCAGCTGGGTATAAAGGAGGGCACTCTGTTGGCTGACTTACTTGAGGCCCTGCTTCCCAGGCTGAAAACTCTGCTTTCTTTCCTTAGGTGGCACATTGGCTCAGAACTGCCCTACCTCTAGGATTCAGGGATGTGAAGCCCGATTAGTTGAGATCAGCACTTCTGGCAATTTCATGGGGGAAACCAACAGTGAAAAGAGCCGTTCTAAGCTGGGAACCATGGTGTCTCTCCCTAGTCTACACAGAAACAGCACTTTGAGGGAAAGGGGCTGCTGGCGTTTGGTAGCAAAATCTCCTATTCTGAAGTGAAACATTTCGTTGTAAGCGGGTAGATCAGCCTGGCCACATTTTCTCAGCTGCTTCTAAAGGAGGGCACACTGTTGGCAGACTTACTTGAGGCCCTGCTTCCCAGGCTGAAAACTCTGCTTTCTCTCCTTAGGTGGCACATTGGCTCAGAACTGCCCTACCCCTAGGATTCAGGGATGTGCAGGCCGATTTTTTGATATCAGCCTTTCTGAATCTTTCATGGAGGAAACCAACTGGGTAAAGACCCGTTCTAAGCTGGGGACCATAGTGTCTTTCCCTAGTGTACACAGAAACAGCACTCTGAGGGAGAGGAGCTGCTGGCGTTTGGTAGAAACAGCTGCTATTCTGAAGAGAAACATTTCGTTGTAAGCGGGTAGATTCAGCCTTGCCTCATTTTCTCAGCTGGCTATAAAGGAGGGCACTCTGTTGGCACACTTACTTGAGGCCCTGCTTCCCAGGCTGAAAACTCTGCTTTTTCTCCTTAGGTGGCACATTGGCTCACAACTGCCCTACCCCTAGGATTCAGGGATGTGCAGCCCGATTAGTTAAGGTCAGCACCTCTGGCTCTTTCATGGGGGAAACCAACAGTGAAAAGAGCCGTTCTAAGCTGCGAACCATGGTGTCTTTCCCTAGTCTACACAGAAACAGCACGTTGAGGGAAAGGTGCTGCTGGCGTTTGGTAGCAAAATCTCCTATTCTGAAGTGAAACATTTCGTTGTAAGCGGGTAGATCAGCCTGGCCACATTTTCTCAGCTGGCTCTAAAGGAGGGCACACTGTTGGCAGACTTACTTGAGGCCCTGCTTCCCAGGCTGAAAATTTTGCTTTCATTCCTTAGGTGGCACATTGGCTCAGAACTCCCCTACCCCAAGGATTCAGGGATGTGCAGGCCGATTTTTTGAGATCAGCCTTTCTGACTCTTTCATGGAGGAAACCAACTGGGAAAAGACCCGTTCTAAGCTGGGGACCATAGTGTCTTTCCCTAGTGTACACAGAAACAGCACTCTGAGGGAGAGGAGCTGCTGGCGTTTGGTAGAAACATCTGCTATTGTGAAGAGAAACATTTCGTTGTAAGCGGGTAGATTCAGCCTTCCCTCAGTTTCTCAGCTGGCTATAAAGGAGGGCACTCTGTTGGCACACTTACTTGAGGCCCTGCTTCCCAGGCTGAAAACTCTGCTTTCTTTCCTTAGGTGGCACATTGGCTCAGAACTGCCCTACCCCTAGGATTCAGGGATGTGCAGCCCGATTAGTTGAGATCAGCACTTCTGGCTCTTTCATGGGGGAAACCAACAGTGAAATGAGCCGTTCTAAGCTGGGAACCATGGTGTCTTTCCCTAGTCTACACAGAAACAGCACTTTGAGGGAAAGGGGCTGCTGGCGTTTGGTAGCAAAATCTCCTATTCTGAAGTGAAACATTTCGTTGTACGCGGGTAGATCAGCCTGGCCACATTTTCTCAGCTGGCTCTAAAGGAGGGCACACTGTTGGCAGACTTACTTGAGGCCCTGCTTCCCAGGCTGAAAATTTTGCTTTCATTCCTTAGGTGGCACATTGGCTCAGAACTCCCCTACCCCAAGGATTCAGGGATGTGCAGGCCGATTTTTTGAGATCAGCCTTTCTGACTCTTTCATGGAGGAAACCACCTGGGAAAAGACCCGTTCTAAGCTGGGGACCATAGTGTCTTTCCCTAGTGTACACAGAAACAGCACTCTGAGGGAGAGGAGCTGCTGGCGTTTGGTAGAAACATCTGCTATTCTGAAGAGAAACATTTCGTTGTAAGCGGTTAGATTCAGCCTTGCCTCATTTTCTCAGCTGGGTATAAAGGAGGGCACTCTGTTGGCTGACTTACTTGAGGCCCTGCTTCCCAGGCTGAAAACTCTGCTTTCTTTCCTTAGGTGGCACATTGGCTCAGAACTGCCCTACCTCTAGGATTCAGGGATGTGAAGCCCGATTAGTTGAGATCAGCACTTCTGGCAATTTCATGGGGGAAACCAACAGTGAAAAGAGCCGTTCTAAGCTGGGAACCATGGTGTCTCTCCCTAGTCTACACAGAAACAGCACTTTGAGGGAAAGGGGCTCCTGGCGTTTGGTAGCAAAATCTCCTATTCTGAAGTGAAACATTTCGTTGTAAGCGGGTAGATCAGCCTGGCCACATTTTCTCAGCTGCTTCTAAAGGAGGGCACACTGTTGGCAGACTTACTTGAGGCCCTGCTTCCCAGGCTGAAAACTCTGCTTTCTCTCCTTAGGTGGCACATTGGCTCAGAACTGCCCTACCCCTAGGATTCAGGGATGTGCAGGCCGATTTTTTGATATCAGCCTTTCTGAATCTTTCATGGAGGAAACCAACTGGGTAAAGACCCGTTCTAAGCTGGGGACCATAGTGTCTTTCCCTAGTGTACACAGAAACAGCACTCTGAGGGAGAGGAGCTGCTGGCGTTTGGTAGAAACATCTGCTATTCTGAAGAGAAACATTTCGTTGTAAGCGGGTAGATTCAGCCTTGCCTCATTTTCTCAGCTGGCTATAAAGGAGGGAACTCTGTTGGCACACTTACTTGAGGCCCTGCTTCCCAGGCTGAAAACTCTGCTTTCTTTCCTTAGGTGGCACATTGGCTCAGAACTGCCCTACCTCTAGGATTCAGGGATGTGAAGCCCGATTAGTTGAGATCAGCACTTCTGGCAATTTCATGGGGGAAACCAACAGTGAAAAGAGCCGTTCCAAGCTGGGAACCATGGTGTCTCTCCCTAGTCTACACAGAAACAGCACTTTGAGGGAAAGGGGCTGCTGGCGTTTGGTAGCAAAATCTCCTATTCTGAAGTGAAACATTTCGTTGTAAGCGGGTAGATCAGCCTGGCCACATTTTCTCAGCTGCTTCTAAAGGAGGGCACACTGTTGGCAGACTTACTTGAGGCCCTGCTTCCCAGGCTGAAAATTTTGCTTTCATTCCTTAGGTGGCACATTGGCTCAGAACTCCCCTACCCCAAGGATTCAGGGATGTGCAGGCCGATTTTTTGAGATCAGCCTTTCTGACTCTTTCATGGAGGAAACCAACTGGGTAAAGACCCGTTCTAAGCTGGGGACCATAGTGTCTTTCCCTAGTGTATACAGAAACAGCACTCTGAGGGAGAGGAGCTGCTGGCGTTTGGTAGAAACATCTGCTATTCTGAAGAGAAACATTTCGTTGTAAGCGGGTGGATTCAGCCTTGCCTGCTTTTCTCAGCTGGCTCTAAAGGAGGGCACACTGTTGGCAGACTTACTTGAGGCCCTGATTCCCAGGCTGAAAATTTTCCTTTCATTCCTTAGGTGGCACATTGGCTCAGAACTTCCCTACCCCAAGGATTCAGGGATGTGCAGGCCGATTTTTTGAGATCAGCCTTTCTGACTCTTTCATGGAGGAAACCAACTGGGAAAAGACCCTTTCTAAGCTGGGGACCATAGTGTCTTTCCCTAGTGTACACAGAAACAGCACTCTGAGGGAGAGGAGCTGCTGGCGTTTGGTAGAAACATCTGCTATTGTGAAGAGAAACATTTCGTTGTAAGCGGTTAGATTCAGCCTTGCCTCATTTTCTCAGCTGGGTATAAAGGAGGGCACTCTGTTGGCTGACTTACTTGAGGCCCTGCTTCCCAGGCTGAAAACTCTGCTTTCTTTCCTTAGGTGGCACATTGGCTCAGAACTGCCCTACCTCTAGGATTCAGGGATGTGAAGCCCGATTAGTTGAGATCAGCACTTCTGGCAATTTCATGGGGGAAACCAACAGTGAAAAGAGCCGTTCCAAGCTGGGAACCATGGTGTCTCTCCCTAGTCTACACAGAAACAGCACTTTGAGGGAAAGGGGCTGCTGGCGTTTGGTAGCAAAATCTCCTATTCTGAAGTGAAACATTTCGTTGTAAGCGGGTAGATCAGCCTGGCCACATTTTCTCAGCTGCTTCTAAAGGAGGGCACACTGTTGGCAGACTTACTTGAGGCCCTGCTTCCCAGGCTGAAAATTTTGCTTTCATTCCTTAGGTGGCACATTGGCTCAGAACTCCCCTACCCCAAGGATTCAGGGATGTGCAGGCCGATTTTTTGAGATCAGCCTTTCTGACTCTTTCATGGAGGAAACCAACTGGGTAAAGACCCGTTCTAAGCTGGGGACCATAGTGTCTTTCCCTAGTGTATACAGAAACAGCACTCTGAGGGAGAGGAGCTGCTGGCGTTTGGTAGAAACATCTGCTATTCTGAAGAGAAACATTTCGTTGTAAGCGGGTGGATTCAGCCTTGCCTGCTTTTCTCAGCTGGCTCTACAGGAGGGCACACTGTTGGCAGACTTACTTGAGGCCCTGCTTCCCAGGCTGAAAATTTTGCTTTCATTCCTTAGGTGGCACATTGGCTCAGAACTTCCCTACCCCAAGGATTCAGGGATGTGCAGGCCGATTTTTTGAGATCAGCCTTTCTGACTCTTTCATGGAGGAAACCAACTGGGAAAAGACCCTTTCTAAGCTGGGGACCATAGTGTCTTTCCCTAGTGTACACAGAAACAGCACTCTGAGGGAGAGGAGCTGCTGGCGTTTGGTAGAAACATCTGCTATTCTGAAGAGAAACATTTCGTTGTAAGCGGTTAGATTCAGCCTTGCCTCATTTTCTCAGCTGGGTATAAAGGAGGGCACTCTGTTGGCTGACTTACTTGAGGCCCTGCTTCCCAGGCTGAAAACTCTGCTTTCTTTCCTTAGGTGGCACATTGGCTCAGAACTGCCCTACCTCTAGGATTCAGGGATGTGAAGCCCGATTAGTTGAGATCAGCACTTCTGGCAATTTCATGGGGGAAACCAACAGTGAAAAGAGCCGTTCCAAGCTGGGAACCATGGTGTCTCTCCCTAGTCTACACAGAAACAGCACTTTGAGGGAAAGGGGCTGCTGGCGTTTGGTAGAAAAATCTCCTATTCTGAAGTGAAACATTTCGTTGTAAGCGGGTAGATCAGCCTGGCCACATTTTCTCAGCTGCTTCTAAAGGAGGGCACACTGTTGGCAGACTTACTTGAGGCCCTGCTTCCCAGGCTGAAAACTCTGCTTTCTCTCCTTAGGTGGCACATTGGCTCAGAACTGCCCTACCCCTAGGATTCAGGGATGTGCAGGCCGATTTTTTGATATCAGCCTTTCTGAATCTTTCATGGAGGAAACCAACTGGGTAAAGACCCGTTCTAAGCTGGGGACCATAGTGTCTTTCCCTAGTGTACACAGAAACAGCACTCTGAGGGAGAGGAGCTGCTGGCGTTTGGTAGAAACATCTGCTATTCTGAAGAGAAACATTTCGTTGTAAGCGGGTAGATTCAGCCTTGCCTCATTTTCTCAGCTGGCTATAAAGGAGGGCACTCTGTTGGCACACTTACTTGAGGCCCTGCTTCCCAGGCTGAAAACTCTGCTTTTTCTCCTTAGGTGGCACATTGGCTCAGAACTGCCCTACCCCTAGGATTCAGGGATGTGCAGCCCGATTAGTTAAGGTCAGCACCTCTGGCTCTTTCATGGGGGAAACCAACAGTGAAAAGAGCCGTTCTAAGCTGGGAACCATGGTGTCTTTCCCTAGTCTACACAGAAACAGCACGTTGAGGGAAAGGGGCTGCTGGCGTTTGGTAGCAAAATCTCCTATTCTGAAGTGAAACATTTCGTTGTAAGCGGGTAGATCAGCCTGGCCACATTTTCTCAGCTGGCTCTAAAGGAGGGCACACTGTTGGCAGACTTACTTGAGGCCCTGCTTCCCAGGCTGAAAATTTTGCTTTCATTCCTTAGGTGGCACATTGGCTCAGAACTCCCCTACCCCAAGGATTCAGGGATGTGCAGGCCGATTTTTTGAGATCAGCCTTTCTGACTCTTTCATGGAGGAAACCAACTGGGAAAAGACCCGTTCTAAGCTGGGGACCATAGTGTCTTTCCCTAGTGTACACAGAAACAGCACTCTGAGGGAGAGGAGCTGCTGGCGTTTGGTAGAAACATCTGCTATTGTGAAGAGAAACATTTCGTTGTAAGCGGGTAGATTCAGCCTTCCCTCAGTTTCTCAGCTGGCTATAAAGGAGGGCACTCTGTTGGCACACTTACTTGAGGCCCTGCTTCCCAGGCTGAAAACTCTGCTTTCTTTCCTTAGGTGGCACATTGGCTCAGAACTGCCCTACCCCTAGGATTCAGGGATGTGCAGCCCGATTAGTTGAGATCAGCACTTCTGGCTCTTTCATGGGGGAAACCAACAGTGAAATGAGCCGTTCTAAGCTGGGAACCATGGTGTCTTTCCCTAGTCTACACAGAAACAGCACTTTGAGGGAAAGGGGCTGCTGGCGTTTGGTAGCAAAATCTCCTATTCTGAAGTGAAACATTTCGTTGTACGCGGGTAGATCAGCCTGGCCACATTTTCTCAGCTGGCTCTAAAGGAGGGCACACTGTTGGCAGACTTACTTGAGGCCCTGCTTCCCAGGCTGAAAATTTTGCTTTCATTCCTTAGGTGGCACATTGGCTCAGAACTCCCCTACCCCAAGTATTCAGGGATGTGCAGGCCGATTTTTTGAGATCAGCCTTTCTGACTCTTTCATGGAGGAAACCACCTGGGAAAAGACCCGTTCTAAGCTGGGGACCATAGTGTCTTTCCCTAGTGTACACAGAAACAGCACTCTGAGGGAGAGGAGCTGCTGGCGTTTGGTAGAAACATCTGCTATTCTGAAGAGAAACATTTCGTTGTAAGCGGTTAGATTCAGCCTTGCCTCATTTTCTCAGCTGGGTATAAAGGAGGGCACTCTGTTGGCTGACTTACTTGAGGCCCTGCTTCCCAGGCTGAAAACTCTGCTTTCTTTCCTTAGGTGGCACATTGGCTCAGAACTGCCCTACCTCTAGGATTCAGGGATGTGAAGCCCGATTAGTTGAGATCAGCACTTCTGGCAATTTCATGGGGGAAACCAACAGTGAAAAGAGCCGTTCTAAGCTGGGAACCATGGTGTCTCTCCCTAGTCTACACAGAAACAGCACTTTGAGGGAAAGGGGCTCCTGGCGTTTGGTAGCAAAATCTCCTATTCTGAAGTGAAACATTTCGTTGTAAGCGGGTAGATCAGCCTGGCCACATTTTCTCAGCTGCTTCTAAAGGAGGGCACACTGTTGGCAGACTTACTTGAGGCCCTGCTTCCCAGGCTGAAAACTCTGCTTTCTCTCCTTAGGTGGCACATTGGCTCAGAACTGCCCTACCCCTAGGATTCAGGGATGTGCAGGCCGATTTTTTGATATCAGCCTTTCTGAATCTTTCATGGAGGAAACCAACTGGGTAAAGACCCGTTCTAAGCTGGGGACCATAGTGTCTTTCCCTAGTGTACACAGAAACAGCACTCTGAGGGAGAGGAGCTGCTGGCGTTTGGTAGAAACATCTGCTATTCTGAAGAGAAACATTTCGTTGTAAGCGGGTAGATTCAGCCTTGCCTCATTTTCTCAGCTGGCTATAAAGGAGGGAACTCTGTTGGCACACTTACTTGAGGCCCTGCTTCCCAGGCTGAAAATTTTGCTTTCATTCCTTAGGTGGCACATTGGCTCAGAACTTCCCTACCCCAAGGATTCAGGGATGTGCAGGCCGATTTTTTGAGATCAGCCTTTCTGACTCTTTCATGGAGGAAACCAACTGGGAAAAGACCCTTTCTAAGCTGGGGACCATAGTGTCTTTCCCTAGTGTACACAGAAACAGCACTCTGATGGAGAGGAGCTGCTGGCGTTTGGTAGAAACATCTGCTATTGTGAAGAGAAACATTTCGTTGTAAGCGGTTAGATTCAGCCTTGCCTCATTTTCTCAGCTGGGTATAAAGGAGGGCACTCTGTTGGCTGACTTACTTGAGGCCCTGCTTCCCAGGCTGAAAACTCTGCTTTCTTTCCTTAGGTGGCACATTGGCTCAGAACTGCCCTACCTCTAGGATTCAGGGATGTGAAGCCCGATTAGTTGAGATCAGCACTTCTGGCAATTTCATGGGGGAAACCAACAGTGAAAAGAGCCGTTCTAAGCTGGGAACCATGGTGTCTCTCCCTAGTCTACACAGAAACAGCACTTTGAGGGAAAGGGGCTGCTGGCGTTTGGTAGCAAAATCTCCTATTCTGAAGTGAAACATTTCGTTGTAAGCGGGTAGATCAGCCTGGCCACATTTTCTCAGCTGCTTCTAAAGGAGGGCACACTGTTGGCAGACTTACTTGAGGCCCTGCTTCCCAGGCTGAAAACTCTGCTTTCTCTCCTTAGGTGGCACATTGGCTCAGAACTGCCCTACCCCTAGGATTCAGGGATGTGCAGGCCGATTTTTTGATATCAGCCTTTCTGAATCTTTCATGGAGGAAACCAACTGGGTAAAGACCCGTTCTAAGCTGGGGACCATAGTGTCTTTCCCTAGTGTACACAGAAACAGCACTCTGAGGGAGAGGAGCTGCTGGCGTTTGGTAGAAACAGCTGCTATTCTGAAGAGAAACATTTCGTTGTAAGCGGGTAGATTCAGCCTTGCCTCATTTTCTCAGCTGGCTATAAAGGAGGGCACTCTGTTGGCACACTTACTTGAGGCCCTGCTTCCCAGGCTGAAAACTCTGCTTTTTCTCCTTAGGTGGCACATTGGCTCAGAACTGCCCTACCCCTAGGATTCAGGGATGTGCAGCCCGATTAGTTAAGGTCAGCACCTCTGGCTCTTTCATGGGGGAAACCAACAGTGAAAAGAGCCGTTCTAAGCTGCGAACCATGGTGTCTTTCCCTAGTCTACACAGAAACAGCACGTTGAGGGAAAGGGGCTGCTGGCGTTTGGTAGCAAAATCTCCTATTCTGAAGTGAAACATTTCGTTGTAAGCGGGTAGATCAGCCTGGCCACATTTTCTCAGCTGGCTCTAAAGGAGGGCACACTGTTGGCAGACTTACTTGAGGCCCTGCTTCCCAGGCTGAAAATTTTGCTTTCATTCCTTAGGTGGCACATTGGCTCAGAACTCCCCTACCCCAAGGATTCAGGGATGTGCAGGCCGATTTTTTGAGATCAGCCTTTCTGACTCTTTCATGGAGGAAACCAACTGGGAAAAGACCCGTTCTAAGCTGGGGACCATAGTGTCTTTCCCTAGTGTACACAGAAACAGCACTCTGAGGGAGAGGAGCTGCTGGCGTTTGGTAGAAACATCTGCTATTGTGAAGAGAAACATTTCGTTGTAAGCGGGTAGATTCAGCCTTCCCTCAGTTTCTCAGCTGGCTATAAAGGAGGGCACTCTGTTGGCACACTTACTTGAGGCCCTGCTTCCCAGGCTGAAAACTCTGCTTTCTTTCCTTAGGTGGCACATTGGCTCAGAACTGCCCTACCCCTAGGATTCAGGGATGTGCAGCCCGATTAGTTGAGATCAGCACTTCTGGCTCTTTCATGGGGGAAACCAACAGTGAAATGAGCCGTTCTAAGCTGGGAACCATGGTGTCTTTCCCTAGTCTACACAGAAACAGCACTTTGAGGGAAAGGGGCTGCTGGCGTTTGGTAGCAAAATCTCCTATTCTGAAGTGAAACATTTCGTTGTACGCGGGTAGATCAGCCTGGCCACATTTTCTCAGCTGGCTCTAAAGGAGGGCACACTGTTGGCAGACTTACTTGAGGCCCTGCTTCCCAGGCTGAAAATTTTGCTTTCATTCCTTAGGTGGCACATTGGCTCAGAACTCCCCTACCCCAAGGATTCAGGGATGTGCAGGCCGATTTTTTGAGATCAGCCTTTCTGACTCTTTCATGGAGGAAACCAACTGGGTAAAGACCCGTTCTAAGCTGGGGACCATAGTGTCTTTCCCTAGTGTATACAGAAACAGCACTCTGAGGGAGAGGAGCTGCTGGCGTTTGGTAGAAACATCTGCTATTCTGAAGAGAAACATTTCGTTGTAAGCGGGTGGATTCAGCCTTGCCTGCTTTTCTCAGCTGGCTCTAAAGGAGGGCACACTGTTGGCAGACTTACTTGAGGCCCTGATTCCCAGGCTGAAAATTTTCCTTTCATTCCTTAGGTGGCACATTGGCTCAGAACTTCCCTACCCCAAGGATTCAGGGATGTGCAGGCCGATTTTTTGAGATCAGCCTTTCTGACTCTTTCATGGAGGAAACCAACTGGGAAAAGACCCTTTCTAAGCTGGGGACCATAGTGTCTTTCCCTAGTGTACACAGAAACAGCACTCTGAGGGAGAGGAGCTGCTGGCGTATGGTAGAAACATCTGCTATTGTGAAGAGAAACATTTCGTTGTAAGCGGTTAGATTCAGCCTTGCCTCATTTTCTCAGCTGGGTATAAAGGAGGGCACTCTGTTGGCTGACTTACTTGAGGCCCTGCTTCCCAGGCTGAAAACTCTGCTTTCTTTCCTTAGGTGGCACATTGGCTCAGAACTGCCCTACCTCTAGGATTCAGGGATGTGAAGCCCGATTAGTTGAGATCAGCACTTCTGGCAATTTCATGGGGGAAACCAACAGTGAAAAGAGCCGTTCCAAGCTGGGAACCATGGTGTCTCTCCCTAGTCTACACAGAAACAGCACTTTGAGGGAAAGGGGCTGCTGGCGTTTGGTAGCAAAATCTCCTATTCTGAAGTGAAACATTTCGTTGTAAGCGGGTAGATCAGCCTGGCCACATTTTCTCAGCTGCTTCTAAAGGAGGGCACACTGTTGGCAGACTTACTTGAGGCCCTGCTTCCCAGGCTGAAAATTTTGCTTTCATTCCTTAGGTGGCACATTGGCTCAGAACTCCCCTACCCCAAGGATTCAGGGATGTGCAGGCCGATTTTTTGAGATCAGCCTTTCTGACTCTTTCATGGAGGAAACCAACTGGGTAAAGACCCGTTCTAAGCTGGGGACCATAGTGTCTTTCCCTAGTGTATACAGAAACAGCACTCTGAGGGAGAGGAGCTGCTGGCGTTTGGTAGAAACATCTGCTATTCTGAAGAGAAACATTTCGTTGTAAGCGGGTGGATTCAGCCTTGCCTGCTTTTCTCAGCTGGCTCTACAGGAGGGCACACTGTTGGCAGACTTACTTGAGGCCCTGCTTCCCAGGCTGAAAATTTTGCTTTCATTCCTTAGGTGGCACATTGGCTCAGAACTTCCCTACCCCAAGGATTCAGGGATGTGCAGGCCGATTTTTTGAGATCAGCCTTTCTGACTCTTTCATGGAGGAAACCAACTGGGAAAAGACCCTTTCTAAGCTGGGGACCATAGTGTCTTTCCCTAGTGTACACAGAAACAGCACTCTGAGGGAGAGGAGCTGCTGGCGTTTGGTAGAAACATCTGCTATTCTGAAGAGAAACATTTCGTTGTAAGCGGTTAGATTCAGCCTTGCCTCATTTTCTCAGCTGGGTATAAAGGAGGGCACTCTGTTGGCTGACTTACTTGAGGCCCTGCTTCCCAGGCTGAAAACTCTGCTTTCTTTCCTTAGGTGGCACATTGGCTCAGAACTGCCCTACCTCTAGGATTCAGGGATGTGAAGCCCGATTAGTTGAGATCAGCACTTCTGGCAATTTCATGGGGGAAACCAACAGTGAAAAGAGCCGTTCCAAGCTGGGAACCATGGTGTCTCTCCCTAGTCTACACAGAAACAGCACTTTGAGGGAAAGGGGCTGCTGGCGTTTGGTAGCAAAATCTCCTATTCTGAAGTGAAACATTTCGTTGTAAGCGGGTAGATCAGCCTGGCCACATTTTCTCAGCTGCTTCTAAAGGAGGGCACACTGTTGGCAGACTTACTTGAGGCCCTGCTTCCCAGGCTGAAAATTTTGCTTTCATTCCTTAGGTGGCACATTGGCTCAGAACTCCCCTACCCCAAGGATTCAGGGATGTGCAGGCCGATTTTTTGAGATCAGCCTTTCTGACTCTTTCATGGAGGAAACCAACTGGGTAAAGACCCGTTCTAAGCTGGGGACCATAGTGTCTTTCCCTAGTGTATACAGAAACAGCACTCTGAGGTAGAGGAGCTGCTGGCGTTTGGTAGAAACATCTGCTATTCTGAAGAGAAACATTTCGTTGTAAGCGGGTGGATTCAGCCTTGCCTGCTTTTCTCAGCTGGCTCTAAAGGAGGGCACACTGTTGGCAGACTTACTTGAGGCCCTGCTTCCCAGGCTGAAAATTTTGCTTTCATTCCTTAGGTGGCACATTGGCTCAGAACTTCCCTACCCCAAGGATTCAGGGATGTGCAGGCCGATTTTTTGAGATCAGCCTTTCTGACTCTTTCATGGAGGAAACCAACTGGGAAAAGACCCTTTCTAAGCTGGGGACCATAGTGTCTTTCCCTAGTGTACACAGAAACAGCACTCTGAGGGAGAGGAGCTGCTGGCGTTTGGTAGAAACATCTGCTATTGTGAAGAGAAACATTTCGTTGTAAGCGGTTAGATTCAGCCTTGCCTCATTTTCTCAGCTGGGTATAAAGGAGGGCACTCTGTTGGCTGACTTACTTGAGGCCCTGCTTCCCAGGCTGAAAACTCTGCTTTCTTTCCTTAGGTGGCACATTGGCTCAGAACTGCCCTACCTCTAGGATTCAGGGATGTGAAGCCCGATTAGTTGAGATCAGCACTTCTGGCAATTTCATGGGGGAAACCAACAGTGAAAAGAGCCGTTCTAAGCTGGGAACCATGGTGTCTCTCCCTAGTCTACACAGAAACAGCACTTTGAGGGAAAGGGGCTGCTGGCGTTTGGTAGCAAAATCTCCTATTCTGAAGTGAAACATTTCGTTGTAAGCGGGTAGATCAGCCTGGCCACATTTTCTCAGCTGCTTCTAAAGGAGGGCACACTGTTGGCAGACTTACTTGAGGCCCTGCTTCCCAGGCTGAAAACTCTGCTTTCTCTCCTTAGGTGGCACATTGGCTCAGAACTGCCCTACCCCTAGGATTCAGGGATGTGCAGGCCGATTTTTTGATATCAGCCTTTCTGAATCTTTCATGGAGGAAACCAACTGGGTAAAGACCCGTTCTAAGCTGGGGACCATAGTGTCTTTCCCTAGTGTACACAGAAACAGCACTCTGAGGGAGAGGAGCTGCTGGCGTTTGGTAGAAACATCTGCTATTCTGAAGAGAAACATTTCGTTGTAAGCGGGTAGATTCAGCCTTGCCTCATTTTCTCAGCTGGCTATAAAGGAGGGCACTCTGTTGGCACACTTACTTGAGGCCCTGCTTCCCAGGCTGAAAACTCTGCTTTTTCTCCTTAGGTGGCACATTGGCTCAGAACTGCCCTACCTCTAGGATTCAGGGATGTGAAGCCCGATTAGTTGAGATCAGCACTTCTGGCAATTTCATGGGGGAAACCAACAGTGAAAAGAGCCGTTCTAAGCTGGGAACCATGGTGTCTCTCCCTAGTCTACACAGAAACAGCACTTTGAGGGAAAGGGGCTGCTGGCGTTTGGTAGCAAAATCTCCTATTCTGAAGTGAAACATTTCGTTGTAAGCGGGTAGATCAGCCTGGCCACATTTTCTCAGCTGCTTCTAAAGGAGGGCACACTGTTGGCAGACTTACTTGAGGCCCTGCTTCCCAGGCTGAAAACTCTGCTTTCTCTCCTTAGGTGGCACATTGGCTCAGAACTGCCCTACCCCTAGGATTCAGGGATGTGCAGGCCGATTTTTTGATATCAGCCTTTCTGAATCTTTCATGGAGGAAACCAACTGGGTAAAGACCTGTTCTAAGCTGGGGACCATAGTGTCTTTCCCTAGTGTACACAGAAACAGCACTCTGAGGGAGAGGAGCTGCTGGCGTTTGGTAGAAACATCTGCTATTCTGAAGAGAAACATTTCGTTGTAAGCGGGTAGATTCAGCCTTGCCTCATTTTCTCAGCTGGCTATAAAGGAGGGAACTCTGTTGGCACACTTACTTGAGGCCCTGCTTCCCAGGCTGAAAACTCTGCTTTCTTTCCTTAGGTGGCACATTGGCTCAGAACTGCCCTACCTCTAGGATTCAGGGATGTGAAGCCCGATTAGTTGAGATCAGCACTTCTGGCAATTTCATGGGGGAAACCAACAGTGAAAAGAGCCATTCTAAGCTGGGAACCATGGTGTCTCTCCCTAGTCTACACAGAAACAGCACTTTGAGGGAAAGGGGCTGCTGGCGTTTGGTAGCAAAATCTCCTATTCTGAAGTGAAACATTTCGTTGTAAGCGGGTAGATCAGCCTGGCCACATTTTCTCAGCTGCTTCTAAAGGAGGGCACACTGTTGGCAGACTTACTTGAGGCCCTGCTTCCCAGGCTGAAAATTTTGCTTTCATTCCTTAGGTGGCACATTGGCTCAGAACTCCCCTACCCCAAGGATTCAGGGATGTGCAGGCCGATTTTTTGAGATCAGCCTTTCTGACTCTTTCATGGAGGAAACCAACTGGGTAAAGACCCGTTCTAAGCTGGGGACCATAGTGTCTTTCCCTAGTGTATACAGAAACAGCACTCTGAGGGAGAGGAGCTGCTGGCGTTTGGTAGAAACATCTGCTATTCTGAAGAGAAACATTTCGTTGTAAGCGGGTGGATTCAGCCTTGCCTGCTTTTCTCAGCTGGCTCTAAAGGAGGGCACACTGTTGGCAGACTTACTTGAGGCCCTGCTTCCCAGGCTGAAAATTTTGCTTTCATTCCTTAGGTGGCACATTGGCTCAGAACTTCCCTACCCCAAGGATTCAGGGATGTGCAGGCCGATTTTTTGAGATCAGCCTTTCTGACTCTTTCATGGAGGAAACCAACTGGGAAAAGACCCTTTCTAAGCTGGGGACCATAGTGTCTTTCCCTAGTGTACACAGAAACAGCACTCTGAGGGAGAGGAGCTGCTGGCGTTTGGTAGAAACATCTGCTATTCTGAAGAGAAACATTTCGTTGTAAGCGGTTAGATTCAGCCTTGCCTCATTTTCTCAGCTGGGTATAAAGGAGGGCACTCTGTTGGCTGACTTACTTGAGGCCCTGCTTCCCAGGCTGAAAACTCTGCTTTCTTTCCTTAGGTGGCACATTGGCTCAGAACTGCCCTACCTCTAGGATTCAGGGATGTGAAGCCCGATTAGTTGAGATCAGCACTTCTGGCAATTTCATGGGGGAAACCAACAGTGAAAAGAGCCGTTCCAAGCTGGGAACCATGGTGTCTCTCCCTAGTCTACACAGAAACAGCACTTTGAGGGAAAGGGGCTGCTGGCGTTTGGTAGCAAAATCTCCTATTCTGAAGTGAAACATTTCGTTGTAAGCGGGTAGATCAGCCTGGCCACATTTTCTCAGCTGCTTCTAAAGGAGGGCACACTGTTGGCAGACTTACTTGAGGCCCTGCTTCCCAGGCTGAAAATTTTGCTTTCATTCCTTAGGTGGCACATTGGCTCAGAACTTCCCTACCCCAAGGATTCAGGGATGTGCAGGCCGATTTTTTGAGATCAGCCTTTCTGACTCTTTCATGGAGGAAACCAACTGGGAAAAGACCCGTTCTAAGCTGGGGACCATAGTGTCTTTCCCTAGTGTACACAGAAACAGCACTCTGAGGGAGAGGAGCTGCTGGCGTTTGGTAGAAACATCTGCTATTCTGAAGAGAAACATTTCGTTGTAAGCGGGTAGATTCAGCCTTGCCTCATTTTCTCAGCTGGCTATAAAGGAGGGAACTCTGTTGGCACACTTACTTGAGGCCCTGCTTCCCAGGCTGAAAACTCTGCTTTCTTTCCTTAGGTGGCACATTGGCTCAGAACTGCCCTACCTCTAGGATTCAGGGATGTGAAGCCCGATTAGTTGAGATCAGCACTTCTGGCAATTTCATTGGGGAAACCAACAGTGAAAAGAGCCGTTCTAAGCTGGGAACCTTGGTGTCTTTCCCTAGTCTACACAGAAACAGCACTTTGAGGGAAAGGGGCTGCTGGCGTTTGGTAGCTAAATCTCCTATTCTGAAGTGAAACATTTCGTTGTAAGCGGGTAGATCAGCCTGGCCACATTTTCTCAGCTGGCTCTAAAGGAGGGCACACTGTTGGCAGACTTACTTGAGGCCCTGCTTCCCAGGCTGAAAATTTTGCTTTCATTCCTTAGGTGGCACATTGGCTCAGAACTCCCCTACCCCAAGGATTCAGGGATGTGCAGGCCGATTTTTTGAGATCAGCCTTTCTGACTCTTTCATGGAGGAAACCAACTGGGTAAAGACCCGTTCTAAGCTGGGGGCCATAGTGTCTTTCCCTAGTGTATACAGAAACAGCACTCTGAGGGAGAGGAGCTGCTGGCGTTTGGTAGAAACATCTGCTATTCTGAAGAGAAACATTTCGTTGTAAGCGGGTGGATTCAGCCTTGCCTGCTTTTCTCAGCTGGCTCTAAAGAGGGCACACTGTTGGCAGACTTACTTGAGGCCCTGCTTCCCAGGCTGAAAATTTTGCTTTCATTCCTTAGGTGGCACATTGGCTCAGAACTTCCCTACCCCAAGGATTCAGGGATGTGCAGGCCGATTTTTTGATATCAGCCTTTCTGAATCTTTCATGGAGGAAACCAACTGGGTAAAGACCCGTTCTAAGCTGGGGACCATAGTGTCTTTCCCTAGTGTACACAGAAACAGCACTCTGAGGGAGAGGAGCTGCTGGCGTTTGGTAGAAACATCTGCTATTCTGAAGAGAAACATTTCGTTGCAAGCGGGTAGATTCAGCCTTGCCTCATTTTCTCAGCTGGCTATAAAGGAGGGCACTCTGTTGGCACACTTACTTGAGGCCCTGCTTCCCAGGCTGAAAACTCTGCTTTTTCTCCTTAGGTGGCACATTGGCTCAGAACTGCCCTACCTCTAGGATTCAGGGATGTGAAGCCCGATTAGTTGAGATCAGCACTTCTGGCAATTTCATGGGGGAAACCAACAGTGAAAAGAGCCGTTCTAAGCTGGGAACCATGGTGTCTCTCCCTAGTCTACACAGAAACAGCACTTTGAGGGAAAGGGGCTGCTGGCGTTTGGTAGCAAAATCTCCTATTCTGAAGTGAAACATTTCGTTGTAAGCGGGTAGATCAGCCTGGCCACATTTTCTCAGCTGCTTCTAAAGGAGGGCACACTGTTGGCAGACTTACTTGAGGCCCTGCTTCCCAGGCTGAAAACTCTGCTTTCTCTCCTTAGGTGGCACATTGGCTCAGAACTGCCCTACCCCTAGGATTCAGGGATGTGCAGGCCGATTTTTTGATATCAGCCTTTCTGAATCTTTCATGGAGGAAACCAACTGGGTAAAGACCTGTTCTAAGCTGGGGACCATAGTGTCTTTCCCTAGTGTACACAGAAACAGCACTCTGAGGGAGAGGAGCTGCTGGCGTTTGGTAGAAACATCTGCTATTCTGAAGAGAAACATTTCGTTGTAAGCGGGTAGATTCAGCCTTGCCTCATTTTCTCAGCTGGCTATAAAGGAGGGAACTCTGTTGGCACACTTACTTGAGGCCCTGCTTCCCAGGCTGAAAACTCTGCTTTCTTTCCTTAGGTGGCACATTGGCTCAGAACTGCCCTACCTCTAGGATTCAGGGATGTGAAGCCCGATTAGTTGAGATCAGCACTTCTGGCAATTTCATGGGGGAAACCAACAGTGAAAAGAGCCGTTCTAAGCTGGGAACCATGGTGTCTCTCCCTAGTCTACACAGAAACAGCACTTTGAGGGAAAGGGGCTGCTGGCGTTTGGTAGCAAAATCTCCTATTCTGAAGTGAAACATTTCGTTGTAAGCGGGTAGATCAGCCTGGCCACATTTTCTCAGCTGCTTCTAAAGGAGGGCACACTGTTGGCAGACTTACTTGAGGCCCTGCTTCCCAGGCTGAAAATTTTGCTTTCATTCCTTAGGTGGCACATTGGCTCAGAACTCCCCTACCCCAAGGATTCAGGGATGTGCAGGCCGATTTTTTGAGATCAGCCTTTCTGACTCTTTCATGGAGGAAACCAACTGGGTAAAGACCCGTTCTAAGCTGGGGACCATAGTGTCTTTCCCTAGTGTATACAGAAACAGCACTCTGAGGGAGAGGAGCTGCTGGCGTTTGGTAGAAACATCTGCTATTCTGAAGAGAAACATTTCGTTGTAAGCGGGTGGATTCAGCCTTGCCTGCTTTTCTCAGCTGGCTCTAAAGGAGGGCACACTGTTGGCAGACTTACTTGAGGCCCTGCTTCCCAGGCTGAAAATTTTGCTTTCATTCCTTAGGTGGCACATTGGCTCAGAACTTCCCTACCCCAAGGATTCAGGGATGTGCAGGCCGATTTTTTGAGATCAGCCTTTCTGACTCTTTCATGGAGGAAACCAACTGGGAAAAGACCCTTTCTAAGCTGGGGACCATAGTGTCTTTCCCTAGTGTACACAGAAACAGCACTCTGAGGGAGAGGAGCTGCTGGCGTTTGGTAGAAACATCTGCTATTCTGAAGAGAAACATTTCGTTGTAAGCGGTTAGATTCAGCCTTGCCTCATTTTCTCAGCTGGGTATAAAGGAGGGCACTCTGTTGGCTGACTTACTTGAGGCCCTGCTTCCCAGGCTGAAAACTCTGCTTTCTTTCCTTAGGTGGCACATTGGCTCAGAACTGCCCTACCTCTAGGATTCAGGGATGTGAAGCCCGATTAGTTGAGATCAGCACTTCTGGCAATTTCATGGGGGAAACCAACAGTGAAAAGAGCCGTTCCAAGCTGGGAACCATGGTGTCTCTCCCTAGTCTACACAGAAACAGCACTTTGAGGGAAAGGGGCTCCTGGCGTTTGGTAGCAAAATCTCCTATTCTGAAGTGAAACATTTCGTTGTAAGCGGGTAGATCAGCCTGGCCACATTTTCTCAGCTGCTTCTAAAGGAGGGCACACTGTTGGCAGACTTACTTGAGGCCCTGCTTCCCAGGCTGAAAATTTTGCTTTCATTCCTTAGGTGGCACATTGGCTCAGAACTTCCCTACCCCAAGGATTCAGGGATGTGCAGGCCGATTTTTTGAGATCAGCCTTTCTGACTCTTTCATGGAGGAAACCAACTGGGAAAAGACCCGTTCTAAGCTGGGGACCATAGTGTCTTTCCCTAGTGTACACAGAAACAGCACTCTGAGGGAGAGGAGCTGCTGGCGTTTGGTAGAAACATCTGCTATTCTGAAGAGAAACATTTCGTTGTAAGCGGGTAGATTCAGCCTTGCCTCATTTTCTCAGCTGGCTATAAAGGAGGGAACTCTGTTGGCACACTTACTTGAGGCCCTGCTTCCCAGGCTGAAAACTCTGCTTTCTTTCCTTAGGTGGCACATTGGCTCAGAACTGCCCTACCTCTAGGATTCAGGGATGTGAAGCCCGATTAGTTGAGATCAGCACTTCTGGCAATTTCATTGGGGAAACCAACAGTGAAAAGAGCCGTTCTAAGCTGGGAACCTTGGTGTCTTTCCCTAGTCTACACAGAAACAGCACTTTGAGGGAAAGGGGCTGCTGGCGTTTGGTAGCTAAATCTCCTATTCTGAAGTGAAACATTTCGTTGTAAGCGGGTAGATCAGCCTGGCCACATTTTCTCAGCTGGCTCTAAAGGAGGGCACACTGTTGGCAGACTTACTTGAGGCCCTGCTTCCCAGGCTGAAAATTTTGCTTTCATTCCTTAGGTGGCACATTGGCTCAGAACTCCCCTACCCCAAGGATTCAGGGATGTGCAGGCCGATTTTTTGAGATCAGCCTTTCTGACTCTTTCATGGAGGAAACCAACTGGGTAAAGACCCGTTCTAAGCTGGGGGCCATAGTGTCTTTCCCTAGTGTATACAGAAACAGCACTCTGAGGGAGAGGAGCTGCTGGCGTTTGGTAGAAACATCTGCTATTCTGAAGAGAAACATTTCGTTGTAAGCGGGTGGATTCAGCCTTGCCTGCTTTTCTCAGCTGGCTCTAAAGAGGGCACACTGTTGGCAGACTTACTTGAGGCCCTGCTTCCCAGGCTGAAAATTTTGCTTTCATTCCTTAGGTGGCACATTGGCTCAGAACTTCCCTACCCCAAGGATTCAGGGATGTGCAGGCCGATTTTTTGAGATCAGCCTTTCTGACTCTTTCATGGAGGAAACCAACTGGGAAAAGACCCTTTCTAAGCTGGGGACCATAGTGTCTTTCCCTAGTGTACACAGAAACAGCACTCTGAGGGAGAGGAGCTGCTGGCGTTTGGTAGAAACATCTGCTATTCTGAAGAGAAACATTTCGTTGTAAGCGGTTAGATTCAGCCTTGCCTCATTTTCTCAGCTGGCTATAAAGGAGGGAACTCTGTTGGCACACTTACTTGAGGCCCTGCTTCCCAGGCTGAAAACTCTGCTTTCTTTCCTTAGGTGGCACATTGGCTCAGAACTGCCCTACCTCTAGGATTCAGGGATGTGAAGCCCGATTAGTTGAGATCAGCACTTCTGGCAATTTCATGGGGGAAACCAACAGTGAAAAGAGCCGTTCTAAGCTGGGAACCATGGTGTCTCTCCCTAGTCTACACAGAAACAGCACTTTGAGGGAAAGGGGCTGCTGGCGTTTGGTAGCAAAATCTCCTATTCTGAAGTGAAACATTTCGTTGTAAGCGGGTAGATCAGCCTGGCCACATTTTCTCAGCTGCTTCTAAAGGAGGGCACACTGTTGGCAGACTTACTTGAGGCCCTGCTTCCCAGGCTGAAAACTCTGCTTTCTCTCCTTAGGTGGCACATTGGCTCAGAACTGCCCTACCCCTAGGATTCAGGGATGTGCAGGCCGATTTTTTGATATCAGCCTTTCTGAATCTTTCATGGAGGAAACCAACTGGGTAAAGACCCGTTCTAAGCTGGGGACCATAGTGTATTTCCCTAGTGTACACAGAAACAGCACTCTGAGGGAGAGGAGCTGCTGGCGTTTGGTAGAAACATCTGCTATTGTGAAGAGAAACATTTCGTTGTAAGCGGGTAGATTCAGCCTTCCCTCAGTTTCTCAGCTGGCTATAAAGGAGGGCACTCTGTTGGCACACTTACTTGAGGCCCTGCTTCCCAGGCTGAAAACTCTGCTTTCTTTCCTTAGGTGGCACATTGGCTCAGAACTGCCCTACCCATAGGATTCAGGGATGTGCAGCCCGATTAGTTGAGATCAGCACTTCTGGCTCTTTCATGGGGGAAACCAACAGTGAAAAGAGCCGTTCTAAGCTGGGAACCATGGTGTCTTTCCCTAGTCTACACAGAAACAGCACTTTGAGGGAAAGGGGCTGCTGGCGTTTGGTAGCAAAATCTCCTATTCTGAAGTGAAACATTTCGTTGTAAGCGGGTAGATCAGCCTGGCCACATTTTCTCAGCTGGCTCTAAAGGAGGGCACACTGTTGGCAGACTTACTTGAGGCCCTGCTTCCCAGGCTGAAAATTTTGCTTTCATTCCTTAGGTGGCACATTGGCTCAGAACTCCCCTACCCCAAGGATTCAGGGATGTGCAGGCCGATTTCTTGAGATCAGCCTTTCTGACTCTTTCATGGAGGAAACCAACTGGGAAAAGACCCGTTCTAAGCTGGGGACCATAGTGTCTTTCCCTAGTGTACACAGAAACAGCACTCTGAGGGAGAGGAGCTGCTGGCGTTTGGTAGAAACATCTGCTATTCTGAAGAGAAACATTTCGTTGTAAGCGGGTAGATTCAGCCTTGCCTCATTTTCTCAGCTGGCTATAAAGGAAGGAACTCTGTTGGCACACTTACTTGAGGCCCTGCTTCCCAGGCTGAAAACTCTGCTTTCTTTCCTTAGGTGGCACATTGGCTCAGAACTGCCCTACCTCTAGGATTCAGGGATGTGAAGCCCGATTAGTTGAGATCAGCACTTCTGGCAATTTCATTGGGGAAACCAACAGTGAAAAGAGCCGTTCTAAGCTGGGAACCATGGTGTCATTCCCTAGTCTACACAGAAACAGCACTTTGAGGGAAAGGGGCTGCTGGCGTTTGGTAGCAAAATCTCCTATTCTGAAGTGAAACATTTCGTTGTAAGCGGGTAGATCAGCCTGGCCACATTTTCTCAGCTGGCTCTAAAGGAGGGCACACTGTTGGCAGACTTACTTGAGGCCCTGCTTCCCAGGCTGAAAATTTTGCTTTCATTCCTTAGGTGGCACATTGGCTCAGAACTCCCCTACCCCAAGGATTCAGGGATGTGCAGGCCGATTTTTTGAGATCAGCCTTTCTGACACTTTCATGGAGGAAACCAACTGGGTAAAGACCCGTTCTAAGCTGGGGACCATAGAGTCTTTCCCTAGTGTATACAGAAACAGCACTCTGAGGGAGAGGAGCTGCTGGCGTTTGGTAGAAACATCTGCTATTCTGAAGAGAAACATTTCGTTGTAAGCGGGTGGATTCAGCCTTGCCTGCTTTTCTCAGCTGGCTATAAAGGAGGGCACTCTGTTGGCACACTTACTTGAGGCCCTGCTTCCCAGGCTGAAAACTCTGCTTTTTCTCCTTAGGTGGCACATTGGCTCAGAACTGCCCTAACCCTAGGATTCAGGGATGTGCAGCCCGATTAGTTAAGGTCAGCACCTCTGGCTCTTTCATGGGGGAAACCAACAGTGAAAAGAGCCGTTCTAAGCTGGGAACCATGGTGTCTTTCCCTAGTCTACACAGAAACAGCACTTTGAGGGAAAGGGGCTGCTGGCGTTTGGTAGCAAAATCTCCTATTCTGAAGTGAAACATTTCGTTGTAAGCGGGTAGATCAGCCTGCCCACATTTTCTCAGCTGGCTCTAAAGGAGGGCACACTGTTGGCAGACTTACTTGAGGCCCTGCTTCCCAGGCTGAAAATTTTGCTTTCATTCCTCAGGTGGCACATTGGCTCAGAACTCCCCTACCCCAAGGATTCAGGGATGTGCAGGCCGATTTTTTGAGATCAGCCTTTCTGAGTCTTTCATGGAGGAAACAAACTGGGTAAAGACCCGTTCTACGCTGGAGACCATAGTGTCTTTCCCTAGTGTATACAGAAACAGCACTCTGAGGGAGAGGAGCTGCTGGTGTTTGGTAGAAACATCTGCTATTCTGAAGAGAAACATTTCGTTGTAAGCGGGTAGATTCAGCCTTGCCTGCTTTTCTCAGCTGGCTATAAAGGAGGGCACTCTGTTGGCACACTTACTTGAGGCCCTGCTTCCCAGGCTGAAAACTCTGCTTTTTCTCCTTACTTGGCACATTGGCTCAGAACTGCCCTACCCCTAGGATTCAGGGATGTGCAGCCCGAATAGTTAAGGTCAGCACCTCTGGCTCTTTCATGGGGGAAACCAACAGTGAACAGAGCCGTTCTAAGCTGGGAACCATGGTGTCTTTCCCTAGTCTACACAGAAACAGCACGTTGAGGGAAAGGGGCTGCTGGCGTTTGGTAGCGAAATCTCCTATTCTGAAGTGAAACATTTCGTTATAAGGGGGTAGATCAGCCTGGCCACATTTTCTCAGCTGCTTCTAAAGGAGGGCACACTGTTGGCAGACTTACTTGAGGCCCTGCTTCCCAGGCTGAAAACTCTGCTTTCTCTCCTTAGGTGGCACATTGGCTCAGAACTGCCCTACCCCTAGGATTCAGGGATGTGCAGGCCGATTTTTTGATATCAGCCATTCTGACTCTTTCATGGAGGAAACCAACTGGGTAAAGACCCGTTCTAAGCTGGGGACCATAGTGTATTTCCCTAGTGTACACAGAAACAGCACTCTGAGGGAGAGGAGCTGCTGGCGTTTGGTAGAAACATCTGCTATTGTGAAGAGAAACATTTCGTTGTAAGCGGGTAGATTCAGCCTTCCCTCAGTTTCTCAGCTGGCTATAAAGGAGGGCACTCTGTTGGCACACTTACTTGAGGCCCTGCTTCCCAGGCTGAAAACTCTGCTTTCTTTCCTTAGGTGGCACATTGGCTCAGAACTGCCCTACCCATAGGATTCAGGGATGTGCAGCCCGATTAGTTGAGATCAGCACTTCTGGCTCTTTCATGGGGGAAACCAACAGTGAAAAGAGCCGTTCTAAGCTGGGAACCATGGTGTCTCTCCCTAGTCTACACAGAAACAGCACTTTGAGGGAAAGGGGCTGCTGGCGTTTGGTAGCAAAATCTCCTATTCTGAAGTGAAACATTTCGTTGTAAGCGGGTAGATCAGCCTGGCCACATATTCTCAGCTGACTCTAAAGGAGGGCACACTGTTGGCAGACTTACTTGAGGCCCTGCTTCCAAGGCTGAAAATTTTGCTTTCATTCCTCAGGTGGCACATTGGCTCAGAACTCCCCTACCCCAAGGATTCAGGGATGTTCAGGCCGATTTTTTGAGATCAGCCTTTCTGACTCTTTCATGGAGGAAACAAACTGGGTAAAGACCCGTTCTACGCTGGGGACCATAGTGTCTTTCCCTAGTGTATACAGAAACAGCACTCTGAGGGAGAGGAGCTGCTGGTGTTTGGTACAAATATCTGCTATTCTGAAGAGAAACATTTCGTTGTAAGCGGGTAGATTCAGCCTTGCCTCATTTTCTCAGCTGGCTATAAAGGAGGGCACTCTGTTGGCACACTTACTTGAGGCCCTGCTTCCCAGGCTGAAAACTCTGCTTTTTCTCCTTAGGTGGCACATTGGCTCAGAACTGCCCTACCCCTAGGATTCAGGGATGTGCAGCCCGATTAGTTAAGGTCAGCACCTCTGGCTCTTTCATGGGGGAAACCAACAGTGAAAAGAGCCGTTCTAAGCTGGGAACCATGGTGTCTTTCCCTAGTCTACACAGAAACAGCACGTTGAGGGAAAGGGGCTGCTGGCGTTTGGTAGCAAAATCTCCTATTCTGTAGTGAAACATTTCGTTGTAAGCGGGTAGATCAGCCTAGCCACATTTTCTCAGCTGGCTCTAAAGGAGGGCACACTGTTGGCAGACTTACTTGAGGCCCTGCTTCCCAGGCTGAAAATTTTGCTTTCATTCCTTAGGTGGCACATTGGCTGAGAACTCCCCTACCCCAAGGATTCAGGGATGTGCAGGCCGATTTTTTGAGATCAGCCTTTCTGACTCTTTCATGGAGGAAACCAACTGGGAAAAGACCCGTTCTAAGCTGGGGACCATAGTGTCTTTCCCTAGTGTACACAGAAACAGCACTCTGAGGGAGAGGAGCTGCTGGCGTTTGGTAGAAACATCTGCTATTCTGAAGAGAAACATTTCGTTGTAAGCGGGTAGATTCTGCCTTGCCTCAGTTTCTCAGCTGGCTCTAAAGGAGGGCACTCTGTTGGCACACTTACTTGAGGCCCTGCTTCCCAGGCTGAAAACTCTGCTTTCTTTCCTTAGGTGGCACATTGGCTCAGAACTGCCCTACCCCTAGGATTCAGGGATGTGCAGCCCGATTAGTTGAGATCAGCACTTCTGGCTCTTTCATGGGGGAAACCAACAGTGAAATGAGCCGTTCTAAGCTGGGAACCATGGTGTCTTTCCCTAGTCTACACAGAAACAGCACTTTGAGGGAAAGGGGCTGGCGGCGTTTGGTAGCAAAATCTCCTATTCTGAAGTGAAACATTTCGTTGTAAGCGGGTAGATCAGCCTGGCCACATTTTCTCAGCTGGCTCTAAAGGAGGGCACACTGTTGGCAGACTTACTTGAGGCCCTGCTTTCCAGCCTGAAAATTTTGCTTTCATTCCTTAGGTGGCACATTGGCTCAGAACTCCCCTACCCCAAGGATTCAGGGATGTGCAGGCCGATTTTTTGAGATCAGCCTTTCTGACTCTTTCATGGAGGAAACCAACTGGGTAAAGACCCGTTCTAAGCTGGGGACCATAGTGTCTTTCCCTAGTGTATACAGAAACAGCACTCTGAGGGAGAGGAGCTGCTGGCGTTTGGTAGAAACATCTGCTATTCTGAAGAGAAACATTTCGTTGTAAGCGGGTAGATTCAGCCTTGCCTGCTTTTCTCAGCTGGCTGTAAAGGAGGGCACTCTGTTGGCACACTTACTTGAGGCCCTGCTTCCCAGGCTGAAAACTCTGCTTTTTCTCCTTAGGTGGCACATTGGCTCAGAACTGCCCTACCCCTAGGATTCAGGGATGTGCAGCCCGATTAGTTGAGATCAGCACTTCTGGCTCTTTCATGGGGGAAACCAACAGTGAAATGAGCCGTTCTAAGCTGGGAACCATGGTGTCTTTCCCTAGTCTACACAGAAACAGCACTTTGAGGGAAAGGGTCTGGTGGCGTTTGGTAGCAAAATCTCCTATTCTGAAGTGAAACATTTCGTTGTAAGCGGGTAGATCAGCCTGGCCACATTTTCTCTGCTGGCTCTAAAGGAGGGCACACTGTTGGCAGACTTACTTGAGGCCCTGCTTCCCAGGCTGAAAATTTTGCTTTCATTCCTTAGGTGGCACATTGGCTCAGAACTCCCCTACCCCAAGGATTCAGGGATGTGCAGGCCGATTTTTTGAGATCAGCCTTTCTGACTCTTTCATGGAGGAAACCAACTGGGAAAAGACCCTTTCTAAGCTGGGGACCATAGTGTCTTTCCCTAGTGTACACAGAAACAGCACTCTGAGGGAGAGGAGCTGCTGGCGTTTGGTAGAAACATCTGCTATTCTGAAGAGAAACATTTCGTTGTAAGCGGTTAGATTCAGCCTTGCCTCATTTTCTCAGCTGGGTATAAAGGAGGGCACTCTGTTGGCTGACTTACTTGAGGCCCTGCTTCCCAGGCTGAAAACTCTGCTTTCTTTCCTTAGGTGGCACATTGGCTCAGACCTGCCCTACCCCTAGGATTCAGGGATGTGCAGCCCGATTAGTTGAGATCAGCATTTCTGGCTCTTTCATGGGGGAAACCAACAGTGAAAAGAGCCGTTCTAAGCTGGGAACCATGTTGTCTCTCCCTAGTCTACACAGAAACAGCACTTTGAGGGAAAGGGGCTGCTGGCGTTTGGTAGCAAAATCTCCTATTCTGAAGTGAAACATTTCGTTGTAAGCGGGTAGATCAGCCTGGCCACATTTTCTCAGCTGCTTCTAAAGGAGGGCACACTGTTGGCAGACTTACTTGAGGCCCTGCTTCCCAGGCTGAAAACTCTGCTTTCTCTCCTTAGGTGGCACATTGGCTCAGAACTGCCCTACCCCTAGCATTCAGGGATGTTCAGGCCGATTTTTTGATATCAGCCTTTCTGAATCTTTCATGGAGGAAACCAACTGGGTAAAGACCCGTTCTAAGCTGGGGACCATAGTGTCTTTCCCTAGTGTACACAGAAACAGCACTCTGAGGGAGAGGAGCTGCTGGCGTTTGGTAGAAACATCTGCTATTGTGAAGAGAAACATTTCGTTGTAAGCGGGTAGATTCAGCCTTCCCTCAGTTTCTCAGCTGGCTATAAAGGAGGGCACTCTGTTGGCACACTTACTTGAGGCCCTGCTTCCCAGGCTGAAATCTCTGCTTTCTTTCCTTAAGTGGCACATTGGCTCAGAACTGCCCTACCCATAGGATTCAGGGATGTGCAGCCCGATTAGTTGAGATCAGCACTTCTGGCTCTTTCATGGGGGAAACCAACAGTGAAAAGAGCCGTTCTAAGCTGGGAACCATGGTGTCTTTCCCTAGTCTACACAGAAACAGCACTTTGAGGGAAAGGGGCTGCTGGCGTTTGGTAGCAAAATCTCCTATTCTGAAGTGAAACATTTCGTTGTAAGCGGGTAGATCAGCCTGGCCACATTTTCTCAGCTGGCTCTAAAGGAGGGCACACTGTTGGCAGACTTACTTGAGGCCCTGCTTCCCAGGCTGAAAATTTTGCTTTCATTCCTTAGGTGGCACATTGGCTCAGAACTCCCCTACCCCAAGGATTCAGGGATGTGCAGGCCGATTTCTTGAGATCAGCCTTTCTGACTCTTTCATGGAGGAAACCAACTGGGAAAAGACCCGTTCTAAGCTGGGGACCATAGTGTCTTTCCCTAGTGTACACAGAAACAGCACTCTGAGGGAGAGGAGCTGCTGGCGTTTGGTAGAAACATCTGCTATTCTGAAGAGAAACATTTCGTTGTAAGCGGGTAGATTCAGCCTTGCCTCATTTTCTCAGCTGGCTATAAAGGAGGGAACTCTGTTGGCACACTTACTTGAGGCCCTGCTTCCCAGGCTGAAAACTCTGCTTTCTTTCCTTAGGTGGCACATTGGCTCAGAACTGCCCTACCTCTAGGATTCAGGGATGTGAAGCCCGATTAGTTGAGATCAGCACTTCTGGCAATTTCATTGGGGAAACCAACAGTGAAAAGAGCCGTTCTAAGCTGGGAACCATGGTGTCATTCCCTAGTCTACACAGAAACAGCACTTTGAGGGAAAGGGGCTGCTGGCGTTTGGTAGCAAAATCTCCTATTCTGAAGTGAAACATTTCGTTGTAAGCGGGTAGATCAGCCTGGCCACATTTTCTCAGCTGGCTCTAAAGGAGGGCACACTGTTGGCAGACTTACTTGAGGCCCTGCTTCCCAGGCTGAAAATTTTGCTTTCATTCCTTAGGTGGCACATTGGCTCAGAACTCCCCTACCCCAAGGATTCAGGGATGTGCAGGCCGATTTTTTGAGATCAGCCTTTCTGACTCTTTCATGGAGGAAACCAACTGGGTAAAGACCCGTTCTAAGCTGGGGACCATAGTGTCTTTCCCTAGTGTATACAGAAACAGCACTCTGAGGGAGAGGAGCTGCTGGCGTTTGGTAGAAACATCTGCTATTCTGAAGAGAAACATTTCGTTGTAAGCGGGTGGATTCAGCCTTGCCTGCTTTTCTCAGCTGGCTATAAAGGAGGGCACTCTGTTGGCACACTTACTTGAGGCCCTGCTTCCCAGGCTGAAAACTCTGCTTTTTCTCCTTAGGTGGCACATTGGCTCAGAACTGCCCTAACCCTAGGATTCAGGGATGTGCAGCCCGATTAGTTAAGGTCAGCACCTCTGGCTCTTTCATGGGGGAAACCAACAGTGAAAAGAGCCGTTCTAAGCTGGGAACCATGGTGTCTTTCCCTAGTCTACACAGAAACAGCACTTTGAGGGAAAGGGGCTGCTGGCGTTTGGTAGCAAAATCTCCTATTCTGAAGTGAAACATTTCGTTGTAAGCGGGTAGATCAGCCTGCCCACATTTTCTCAGCTGGCTCTAAAGGAGGGCACACTGTTGGCAGACTTACTTGAGGCCCTGCTTCCCAGGCTGAAAATTTTGCTTTCATTCCTCAGGTGGCACATTGGCTCAGAACTCCCCTACCCCAAGGATTCAGGGATGTGCAGGCCGATTTTTTGAGATCAGCCTTTCTGAGTCTTTCATGGAGGAAACAAACTGGGTAAAGACCCGTTCTACGCTGGAGACCATAGTGTCTTTCCCTAGTGTATACAGAAACAGCACTCTGAGGGAGAGGAGCTGCTGGTGTTTGGTAGAAACATCTGCTATTCTGAAGAGAAACATTTCGTTGTAAGCGGGTAGATTCAGCCTTGCCTGCTTTTCTCAGCTGGCTATAAAGGAGGGCACTCTGTTGGCACACTTACTTGAGGCCCTGCTTCCCAGGCTGAAAACTCTGCTTTTTCTCCTTAGGTGGCACATTGGCTCAGAACTGCCCTACCCCTAGGATTCAGGGATGTGCAGCCCGATTAGTTAAGGTCAGCACCTCTGGCTCTTTCATGGGGGAAACCAACAGTGAACAGAGCCGTTCTAAGCTGGGAACCATGGTGTCTTTCCCTAGTCTACACAGAAACAGCACGTTGAGGGAAAGGGGCTGCTGGCGTTTGGTAGCGAAATCTCCTATTCTGAAGTGAAACATTTCGTTATAAGGGGGTAGATCAGCCTGGCCACATTTTCTCAGCTGCTTCTAAAGGAGGGCACACTGTTGGCAGACTTACTTGAGGCCCTGCTTCCCAGGCTGAAAACTCTGCTCTCTCTCCTTAGGTGGCACATTGGCTCAGAACTGCCCTACCCCTAGGATTCAGGGATGTGCAGGCCGATTTTTTGATATCAGCCTTTCTGACTCTTTCATGGAGGAAACCAACTGGGTAAAGACCCGTTCTAAGCTGGGGACCATAGTGTATTTCCCTAGTGTACACAGAAACAGCACTCTGAGGGAGAGGAGCTGCTGGCGTTTGGTAGAAACATCTGCTATTGTGAAGAGAAACATTTCGTTGTAAGCGGGTAGATTCAGCCTTCCCTCAGTTTCTCAGCTGGCTATAAAGGAGGGCACTCTGTTGGCACACTTACTTGAGGCCCTGCTTCCCAGGCTGAAAACTCTGCTTTCTTTCCTTAGGTGGCACATTGGCTCAGAACTGCCCTACCCATAGGATTCAGGGATGTGCAGCCCGATTAGTTGAGATCAGCACTTCTGGCTCTTTCATGGGGGAAACCAACAGTGAAAAGAGCCGTTCTAAGCTGGGAACCATGGTGTCTCTCCCTAGTCTACACAGAAACAGCACTTTGAGGGAAAGGGGCTGCTGGCGTTTGGTAGCAAAATCTCCTATTCTGAAGTGAAACATTTCGTTGTAAGCGGGTAGATCAGCCTGGCCACATATTCTCAGCTGACTCTAAAGGAGGGCACACTGTTGGCAGACTTACTTGAGGCCCTGCTTCCAAGGCTGAAAATTTTGCTTTCATTCCTCAGGTGGCACATTGGCTCAGAACTCCCCTACCCCAAGGATTCAGGGATGTTCAGGCCGATTTTTTGAGATCAGCCTTTCTGACTCTTTCATGGAGGAAACAAACTGGGTAAAGACCCGTTCTACGCTGGGGACCATAGTGTCTTTCCCTAGTGTATACAGAAACAGCACTCTGAGGGAGAGGAGCTGCTGGTGTTTGGTACAAATATCTGCTATTCTGAAGAGAAACATTTCGTTGTAAGCGGGTAGATTCAGCCTTGCCTCATTTTCTCAGCTGGCTATAAAGGAGGGCACTCTGTTGGCACACTTACTTGAGGCCCTGCTTCCCAGGCTGAAAACTCTGCTTTTTCTCCTTAGGTGGCACATTGGCTCAGAACTGCCCTACCCCTAGGATTCAGGGATGTGCAGCCCGATTAGTTAAGGTCAGCACCTCTGGCTCTTTCATGGGGGAAACCAACAGTGAAAAGAGCCGTTCTAAGCTGGGAACCATGGTGTCTTTCCCTAGTCTACACAGAAACAGCACGTTGAGGGAAAGGGGCTGCTGGCGTTTGGTAGCAAAATCTCCTATTCTGTAGTGAAACATTTCGTTGTAAGCGGGTAGATCAGCCTAGCCACATTTTCTCAGCTGGCTCTAAAGGAGGGCACACTGTTGGCAGACTTACTTGAGGCCCTGCTTCCCAGGCTGAAAATTTTGCTTTCATTCCTTAGGTGGCACATTGGCTGAGAACTCCCCTACCCCAAGGATTCAGGGATGTGCAGGCCGATTTTTTGAGATCAGCCTTTCTGACACTTTCATGGAGGAAACCAACTGGGAAAAGACCCGTTCTAAGCTGGGGACCATAGTGTCTTTCCCTAGTGTACACAGAAACAGCACTCTGAGGGAGAGGAGCTGCTGGCGTTTGGTAGAAACATCTGCTATTCTGAAGAGAAACATTTCGTTGTAAGCGGGTAGATTCTGCCTTGCCTCAGTTTCTCAGCTGGCTCTAAAGGAGGGCACTCTGTTGGCACACTTACTTGAGGCCCTGCTTCCCAGGCTGAAAACTCTGCTTTCTTTCCTTAGGTGGCACATTGGCTCAGAACTGCCCTACCCCTAGGATTCAGGGATGTGCAGCCCGATTAGTTGAGATCAGCACTTCTGGCTCTTTCATGGGGGAAACCAACAGTGAAATGAGCCGTTCTAAGCTGGGAACCATGGTGTCTTTCCCTAGTCTACACAGAAACAGCACTTTGAGGGAAAGGGGCTGGTGGCGTTTGGTAGCAAAATCTCCTATTCTGAAGTGAAACATTTCGTTGTAAGCGGGTAGATCAGCCTGGCCACATTTTCTCAGCTGGCTCTAAAGGAGGGCACACTGTTGGCAGACTTACTTGAGGCCCTGCTTTCCAGCCTGAAAATTTTGCTTTCATTCCTTAGGTGGCACATTGGCTCAGAACTCCCCTACCCCAAGGATTCAGGGATGTGCAGGCCGATTTTTTGAGATCAGCCTTTCTGACTCTTTCATGGAGGAAACCAACTGGGTAAAGACCCGTTCTAAGCTGGGGACCATAGTGTCTTTCCCTAGTGTATACAGAAACAGCACTCTGAGGGAGAGGAGCTGCTGGCGTTTGGTAGAAACATCTGCTATTCTGAAGAGAAACATTTCGTTGTAAGCGGTTAGATTCAGCCTTGCCTCATTTTCTCAGCTGGGTATAAAGGAGGGCACTCTGTTGGCTGACTTACTTGAGGCCCTGCTTCCCAGGCTGAAAACTCTGCTTTCTTTCCTTAGGTGGCACATTGGCTCAGACCTGCCCTACCCCTAGGATTCAGGGATGTGCAGCCCGATTAGTTGAGATCAGCATTTCTGGCTCTTTCATGGGGGAAACCAACAGTGAAAAGAGCCGTTCTAAGCTGGGAACCATGTTGTCTCTCCCTAGTCTACACAGAAACAGCACTTTGAGGGAAAGGGGCTGCTGGCGTTTGGTAGCAAAATCTCCTATTCTGAAGTGAAACATTTCGTTGTAAGCGGGTAGATCAGCCTGGCCACATTTTCTCAGCTGCTTCTAAAGGAGGGCACACTGTTGGCAGACTTACTTGAGGCCCTGCTTCCCAGGCTGAAAACTCTGCTTTCTCTCCTTAGGTGGCACATTGGCTCAGAACTGCCCTACCCCTAGGATTCAGGGATGTTCAGGCCGATTTTTTGATATCAGCCTTTCTGAATCTTTCATGGAGGAAACCAACTGGGTAAAGACCCGTTCTAAGCTGGGGACCATAGTGTCTTTCCCTAGTGTACACAGAAACAGCACTCTGAGGGAGAGGAGCTGCTGGCGTTTGGTAGAAACATCTGCTATTGTGAAGAGAAACATTTCGTTGTAAGCGGGTAGATTCAGCCTTCCCTCAGTTTCTCAGCTGGCTATAAAGGAGGGCACTCTGTTGGCACACTTACTTGAGGCCCTGCTTCCCAGGCTGAAAACTCTGCTTTCTTTCCTTAAGTGGCACATTGGCTCAGAACTGCCCTACCCATAGGATTCAGGGATGTGCAGCCCGATTAGTTGAGATCAGCACTTCTGGCTCTTTCATGGGGGAAACCAACAGTGAAAAGAGCCGTTCTAAGCTGGGAACCATGGTGTCTTTCCCTAGTCTACACAGAAACAGCACTTTGAGGGAAAGGGGCTGCTGGCGTTTGGTAGCAAAATCTCCTATTCTGAAGTGAAACATTTCGTTGTAAGCGGGTAGATCAGCCTGGCCACATTTTCTCAGCTGGCTCTAAAGGAGGGCACACTGTTGGCAGACTTACTTGAGGCCCTGCTTCCCAGGCTGAAAATTTTGCTTTCATTCCTTAGGTGGCACATTGGCTCAGAACTCCCCTACCCCAAGGATTCAGGGATGTGCAGGCCGATTTCTTGAGATCAGCCTTTCTGACTCTTTCATGGAGGAAACCAACTGGGAAAAGACCCGTTCTAAGCTGGGGACCATAGTGTCTTTCCCTAGTGTACACAGAAACAGCACTCTGAGGGAGAGGAGCTGCTGGCGTTTGGTAGAAACATCTGCTATTCTGAAGAGAAACATTTCGTTGTAAGCGGGTAGATTCAGCCTTGCCTCATTTTCTCAGCTGGCTATAAAGGAGGGAACTCTGTTGGCACACTTACTTGAGGCCCTGCTTCCCAGGCTGAAAACTCTGCTTTCTTTCCTTAGGTGGCACATTGGCTCAGAACTGCCCTACCTCTAGGATTCAGGGATGTGAAGCCCGATTAGTTGAGATCAGCACTTCTGGCAATTTCATTGGGGAAACCAACAGTGAAAAGAGCCGTTCTAAGCTGGGAACCATGGTGTCTTTCCCTAGTCTACACAGAAACAGCACTTTGAGCGAAAGGGGCTGTTGGCGTTTGGTAGCAAAATCTCCTATTCTGAAGTGAAACATTTCGTTGTAAGCGGGTAGATCAGCCTGGCCACATTTTCTCAGCTGGCTCTAAAGGAGGGCACACTGTTGGCAGACTTACTTGAGGCCCTGCTTCCCAGGCTGAAAATTTTGCTTTCATTCCTTAGGTGGCACATTGGCTCAGAACTCCCCTACCCCAAGGATTCAGGGATGTGAAGGCCGATTTTTTGAGAGCAGCCTTTCTGACTCTTTCATGGAGGAAACCAACTGGGTAAAGACCCGTTCTAAGCTGGGGACCATAGTGTCTTTCCCTAGTGTATACAGAAACAGCACTCTGAGGGAGAGGAGCTGCTGGCGTTTGGTAGAAACATCTGCTATTCTGAAGAGAAACATTTCGTTGTAAGCGGGTGGATTCAGCCTTGCCTGCTTTTCTCAGCTGGCTATAAAGGAGGGCACTCTGTTGGCACACTTACTTGAGGCCCTGCTTCCCAGGCTGAAAACTCTGCTTTTTCTCCTTAGGTGGCACATTGGCTCAGAACTGCCCTACCCCTAGGATTCAGGGATGTGCAGGCCGATTTTTTGAGATCAGCCTTTCTGACTCTTTCATGGAGGAAACCAACTGGGAAAAGACCCTTTCTAAGCTGGGGACCATAGTGTCTTTCCCTAGTGTACACAGAAACAGCACTCTGAGGGAGAGGAGCTGCTGGCGTTTGGTAGAAACATCTGCTATTCTGAAGAGAAACATTTCGTTGTAAGCGGTTAGATTCAGCCTTGCCTCATTTTCTCAGCTGGCTCTAAAGGAGGGCACTCTGTTGGCACACTTACTTGAGGCCCTGCTTCCCAGGCTGAACACTCTGCTTTCTTTCCTTAGGTGGCACATTGGCTCAGAACTGCCCTACCCCTAGGATTCAGGGATGTGCAGCCCGATTAGTTGAGATCAGCACTTCTGGCTCTTTCATGGGGGAAACCAACAGTGAAAAGAGCCGTTCTAAGCTGGGAACCATGGTGTCTCTCCCTAGTCTACACAGAAACAGCACTTTGAGGGAAAGGGGCTGCTGGCGTTTGGTAGCAAAATCTCCTATTCTGAAGTGAAACATTTCGTTGTAAGCGGGTAGATCAGCCTGGCCACATATTCTCAGCTGACTCTAAAGGAGGGCACACTGTTGGCAGACTTACTTGAGGCCCTGCTTCCAAGGCTGAAAATTTTGCTTTCATTCCTCAGGTGGCACATTGGCTCAGAACTCCCCTACCCCAAGGATTCAGGGATGTTCAGGCCGATTTTTTGAGATCAGCCTTTCTGACTCTTTCATGGAGGAAACAAACTGGGTAAAGACCCGTTCTACGCTGGGGACCATAGTGTCTTTCCCTAGTGTATACAGAAACAGCACTCTGAGGGAGAGGAGCTGCTGGTGTTTGGTACAAATATCTGCTATTCTGAAGAGAAACATTTCGTTGTAAGCGGGTAGATTCAGCCTTGCCTCATTTTCTCAGCTGGCTATAAAGGAGGGCACTCTGTTGGCACACTTACTTGAGGCCCTGCTTCCCAGGCTGAAAACTCTGCTTTTTCTCCTTAGGTGGCACATTGGCTCAGAACTGCCCTACCCCTAGGATTCAGGGATGTGCAGCCCGATTAGTTAAGGTCAGCACCTCTGGCTCTTTCATGGGGGAAACCAACAGTGAAAAGAGCCGTTCTAAGCTGGGAACCATGGTGTCTTTCCCTAGTCTACACAGAAACAGCACGTTGAGGGAAAGGGGCTGCTGGCGTTTGGTAGCAAAATCTCCTATTCTGTAGTGAAACATTTCGTTGTAAGCGGGTAGATCAGCCTAGCCACATTTTCTCAGCTGGCTCTAAAGGAGGGCACACTGTTGGCAGACTTACTTGAGGCCCTGCTTCCCAGGCTGAAAATTTTGCTTTCATTCCTTAGGTGGCACATTGGCTGAGAACTCCCCTACCCCAAGGATTCAGGGATGTGCAGGCCGATTTTTTGAGATCAGCCTTTCTGACACTTTCATGGAGGAAACCAACTGGGAAAAGACCCGTTCTAAGCTGGGGACCATAGTGTCTTTCCCTAGTGTACACAGAAACAGCACTCTGAGGGAGAGGAGCTGCTGGCGTTTGGTAGAAACATCTGCTATTCTGAAGAGAAACATTTCGTTGTAAGCGGGTAGATTCTGCCTTGCCTCAGTTTCTCAGCTGGCTCTAAAGGAGGGCACTCTGTTGGCACACTTACTTGAGGCCCTGCTTCCCAGGCTGAAAACTCTGCTTTCTTTCCTTAGGTGGCACATTGGCTCAGAACTGCCCTACCCCTAGGATTCAGGGATGTGCAGCCCGATTAGTTGAGATCAGCACTTCTGGCTCTTTCATGGGGGAAACCAACAGTGAAATGAGCCGTTCTAAGCTGGGAACCATGGTGTCTTTCCCTAGTCTACACAGAAACAGCACTTTGAGGGAAAGGGGCTGGTGGCGTTTGGTAGCAAAATCTCCTATTCTGAAGTGAAACATTTCGTTGTAAGCGGGTAGATCAGCCTGGCCACATTTTCTCAGCTGGCTCTAAAGGAGGGCACACTGTTGGCAGACTTACTTGAGGCCCTGCTTTCCAGCCTGAAAATTTTGCTTTCATTCCTTAGGTGGCACATTGGCTCAGAACTCCCCTACCCCAAGGATTCAGGGATGTGCAGGCCGATTTTTTGAGATCAGCCTTTCTGACTCTTTCATGGAGGAAACCAACTGGGTAAAGACCCGTTCTAAGCTGGGGACCATAGTGTCTTTCCCTAGTGTATACAGAAACAGCACTCTGAGGGAGAGGAGCTGCTGGCGTTTGGTAGAAACATCTGCTATTCTGAAGAGAAACATTTCGTTGTAAGCGGTTAGATTCAGCCTTGCCTCATTTTCTCAGCTGGGTATAAAGGAGGGCACTCTGTTGGCTGACTTACTTGAGGCCCTGCTTCCCAGGCTGAAAACTCTGCTTTCTTTCCTTAGGTGGCACATTGGCTCAGACCTGCCCTACCCCTAGGATTCAGGGATGTGCAGCCCGATTAGTTGAGATCAGCATTTCTGGCTCTTTCATGGGGGAAACCAACAGTGAAAAGAGCCGTTCTAAGCTGGGAACCATGTTGTCTCTCCCTAGTCTACACAGAAACAGCACTTTGAGGGAAAGGGGCTGCTGGCGTTTGGTAGCAAAATCTCCTATTCTGAAGTGAAACATTTCGTTGTAAGCGGGTAGATCAGCCTGGCCACATTTTCTCAGCTGCTTCTAAAGGAGGGCACACTGTTGGCAGACTTACTTGAGGCCCTGCTTCCCAGGCTGAAAACTCTGCTTTCTCTCCTTAGGTGGCACATTGGCTCAGAACTGCCCTACCCCTAGGATTCAGGGATGTTCAGGCCGATTTTTTGATATCAGCCTTTCTGAATCTTTCATGGAGGAAACCAACTGGGTAAAGACCCGTTCTAAGCTGGGGACCATAGTGTCTTTCCCTAGTGTACACAGAAACAGCACTCTGAGGGAGAGGAGCTGCTGGCGTTTGGTAGAAACATCTGCTATTGTGAAGAGAAACATTTCGTTGTAAGCGGGTAGATTCAGCCTTCCCTCAGTTTCTCAGCTGGCTATAAAGGAGGGCACTCTGTTGGCACACTTACTTGAGGCCCTGCTTCCCAGGCTGAAAACTCTGCTTTCTTTCCTTAAGTGGCACATTGGCTCAGAACTGCCCTACCCATAGGATTCAGGGATGTGCAGCCCGATTAGTTGAGATCAGCACTTCTGGCTCTTTCATGGGGGAAACCAACAGTGAAAAGAGCCGTTCTAAGCTGGGAACCATGGTGTCTTTCCCTAGTCTACACAGAAACAGCACTTTGAGGGAAAGGGGCTGCTGGCGTTTGGTAGCAAAATCTCCTATTCTGAAGTGAAACATTTCGTTGTAAGCGGGTAGATCAGCCTGGCCACATTTTCTCAGCTGGCTCTAAAGGAGGGCACACTGTTGGCAGACTTACTTGAGGCCCTGCTTCCCAGGCTGAAAATTTTGCTTTCATTCCTTAGGTGGCACATTGGCTCAGAACTCCCCTACCCCAAGGATTCAGGGATGTGCAGGCCGATTTCTTGAGATCAGCCTTTCTGACTCTTTCATGGAGGAAACCAACTGGGAAAAGACCCGTTCTAAGCTGGGGACCATAGTGTCTTTCCCTAGTGTACACAGAAACAGCACTCTGAGGGAGAGGAGCTGCTGGCGTTTGGTAGAAACATCTGCTATTCTGAAGAGAAACATTTCGTTGTAAGCGGGTAGATTCAGCCTTGCCTCATTTTCTCAGCTGGCTATAAAGGAGGGAACTCTGTTGGCACACTTACTTGAGGCCCTGCTTCCCAGGCTGAAAACTCTGCTTTCTTTCCTTAGGTGGCACATTGGCTCAGAACTGCCCTACCTCTAGGATTCAGGGATGTGAAGCCCGATTAGTTGAGATCAGCACTTCTGGCAATTTCATTGGGGAAACCAACAGTGAAAAGAGCCGTTCTAAGCTGGGAACCATGGTGTCTTTCCCTAGTCTACACAGAAACAGCACTTTGAGCGAAAGGGGCTGTTGGCGTTTGGTAGCAAAATCTCCTATTCTGAAGTGAAACATTTCGTTGTAAGCGGGTAGATCAGCCTGGCCACATTTTCTCAGCTGGCTCTAAAGGAGGGCACACTGTTGGCAGACTTACTTGAGGCCCTGCTTCCCAGGCTGAAAATTTTGCTTTCATTCCTTAGGTGGCACATTGGCTCAGAACTCCCCTACCCCAAGGATTCAGGGATGTGAAGGCCGATTTTTTGAGAGCAGCCTTTCTGACTCTTTCATGGAGGAAACCAACTGGGTAAAGACCCGTTCTAAGCTGGGGACCATAGTGTCTTTCCCTAGTGTATACAGAAACAGCACTCTGAGGGAGAGGAGCTGCTGGCGTTTGGTAGAAACATCTGCTATTCTGAAGAGAAACATTTCGTTGTAAGCGGGTGGATTCAGCCTTGCCTGCTTTTCTCAGCTGGCTATAAAGGAGGGCACTCTGTTGGCACACTTACTTGAGGCCCTGCTTCCCAGGCTGAAAACTCTGCTTTTTCTCCTTAGGTGGCACATTGGCTCAGAACTGCCCTACCCCTAGGATTCAGGGATGTGCAGGCCGATTTTTTGAGATCAGCCTTTCTGACTCTTTCATGGAGGAAACCAACTGGGAAAAGACCCTTTCTAAGCTGGGGACCATAGTGTCTTTCCCTAGTGTACACAGAAACAGCACTCTGAGGGAGAGGAGCTGCTGGCGTTTGGTAGAAACATCTGCTATTCTGAAGAGAAACATTTCGTTGTAAGCGGTTAGATTCAGCCTTGCCTCATTTTCTCAGCTGGCTCTAAAGGAGGGCACTCTGTTGGCACACTTACTTGAGGCCCTGCTTCCCAGGCTGAACACTCTGCTTTCTTTCCTTAGGTGGCACATTGGCTCAGAACTGCCCTACCCCTAGGATTCAGGGATGTGCAGCCCGATTAGTTGAGATCAGCACTTCTGGCTCTTTCATGGGGGAAACCAACAGTGAAATGAGCCGTTCTAAGCTGGGAACCATGGTGTCTTTCCCTAGTCTACACAGAAACAGCACTTTGAGGGAAAGGGGCTGCTGGCGTTTGGTAGCAAAATCTCCTATTCTGAAGTGAAACATTTCGTTGTAAGCGGGTAGATCAGCCTGGCCACATTTTCTCAGCTGGCTCTAAAGGAGGGCACACTGCTGGCATACTTACTTGAGGCCCTGCTTCCCAGGCTGAAAATTTTGCTTTCATTCCTTAGGTGGCACATTGGCTCAGAACTCCCCTACCCCAAGGATTCAGGGATGTGCCGGCCGATTTTTTGAGATCAGCCTTTCTGACTCTTTCATGGAGGAAACCAACTGGGTAAAGACCCGTTCTAAGCTGGGGACCATAGTGTCTTTCCCTAGTGTATACAGAAACAGCACTCTGAGGGAGAGGAGCTGCTGGCGTTTGGTAGAAACATCTGCTATGCTGAAGAGAAACATTTCGTTGTAAGCGGGTAGATTCAGCCTTGCCTCATTTTCTCAGCTGGCTATAAAGGAGGGCACTCTGTTGGCACACTTACTTGAGGCCCTGCTTCCCAGGCTGAAAACTCTGCTTTTTCTCCTTAGGTGGCACATTGGCTCAGAACTGCCCTACCCCTAGGATTCAGGGATGTGCAGCCCGATTAGTTGAGATCAGCACTTCTGGCTCTTTCATGGGGGAAACCAACAGTGAAAAGAGCCGTTCTAAGCTGGGAACCATGTTGTCTCTCCCTAGTCTACACAGAAACAGCACTTTGAGGGAAAGGGGCTGCTGGCGTTTGGTAGCAAAATCTCCTATTCTGAAGTGAAACATTTCGTTGTAAGCGGGTAGATCAGCCTGGCCACATTTTCTCAGCTGCTTCTAAAGGAGGGCACACTGTTGGCAAACTTACTTGAGGCCCTGCTTCCCAGGCTGAAAACTCTGCTTTCTCTCCTTAGGTGGCACATTGGCTCAGAACTGCCCTACCCCTAGGATTCAGGGATGTTCAGGCCAATTTTTTGATATCAGCCTTTCTGAATCTTTCATGGAGGAAACCAACTGGGTAAAGACCCGTTCTAAGCTGGGGACCATAGTGTCTTTCCCTAGTGTACACAGAAACAGCACTCTGAGGGAGAGGAGCTGCTGGCGTTTGGTAGAAACATCTGCTATTGTGAAGAGAAACATTTCGTTGTAAGCGGGTAGATTCAGCCTTCCCTCAGTTTCTCAGCTGGCTATAAAGGAGGGCACTCTGTTGGCACACTTACTTGAGGCCCTGCTTCCCAGGCTGAAAACTCTGCTTTCTTTCCTTAGGTGGCACATTGGCTCAGAACTGCCCTACCCATAGGATTCAGGGATGTGCAGCCCGATTAGTTGAGATCAGCACTTCTGGCTCTTTCATGGGGGAAACCAACAGTGAAAAGAGCCGTTCTAAGCTGGGAACCATGGTGTCTTTCCCTAGTCTACACAGAAACAGCACTTTGAGGGAAAGGGGCTGCTGGCGTTTGGTAGCAAAATCTCCTATTCTGAAGTGAAACATTTCGTTGTAAGCGGGTAGATCAGCCTGGCCACATTTTCTCAGCTGGCTCTAAAGGAGGGCACACTGTTGGCAGACTTACTTGAGGCCCTGCTTCCCAGGCTGAAAATTTTGCTTTCATTCCTTAGGTGGCACATTGGCTCAGAACTCCCCTACCCCAAGGATTCAGGGATGTGCAGGCCGATTTCTTGAGATCAGCCTTTCTGACTCTTTCATGGAGGAAACCAACTGGGAAAAGACCCGTTCTACGCTGGGGACCATAGTGTCTTTCCCTAGTGTACACAGAAACAGCACTCTGAGGGAGAGGAGCTGCTGGCGTTTGGTAGAAACATCTGCTATTCTGAAGAGAAACATTTCGTTGTAAGCGGGTAGATTCAGCCTTGCCTCATTTTCTCAGCTGGGTATAAAGGAGGGCACTCTGTTGGCTGACTTACTTGAGGCCCTGCTTCCCAGGCTGAAAACTCTGCTTTCTTTCCTTAGGTGGCACATTGCCTCAGAACTGCCCTACCCCTAGGATTCAGGGATGTGCAGCCCGATTAGTTGAGATCAGCATTTCTGGCTCTTTCATGGGGGAAACCAACAGTGAAAAGAGCCGTTCTAAGCTGGGAACCATGTTGTCTCTCCCTAGTCTACACAGAAACAGCACTTTGAGGGAAAGGGGCTGCTGGCGTTTGGTAGCAAAATCTCCTATTCTGAAGTGAAACATTTCGTTGTAAGCGGGTAGATCAGCCTGGCCACATTTTCTCAGCTGCTTCTAAAGGAGGGCACACTGTTGGCAGACTTACTTGAGGCCCTGCTTCCCAGGCTGAAAACTCTGCTTTCTCTCCTTAGGTGGCACATTGGCTCAGAACTGCCCTACCCCTAGGATTCAGGGATGTTCAGGCCGATTTTTTGATATCAGCCTTTCTGAATCTTTCATGGAGGAAACCAACTGGGTAAAGACCCGTTCTAAGCTGGGGACCATAGTGTCTTTCCCTAGTGTACACAGAAACAGCACTCTGAGGGAGAGGAGCTGCTGGCGTTTGGTAGAAACATCTGCTATTGTGAAGAGAAACATTTCGTTGTAAGCGGGTAGATTCAGCCTTCCCTCAGTTTCTCAGCTGGCTATAAAGGAGGGCACTCTGTTGGCACACTTACTTGAGGCCCTGCTTCCCAGGCTGAAAACTCTGCTTTCTTTCCTTAGGTGGCACATTGGCTCAGAACTGCCCTACCCATAGGATTCAGGGATGTGCAGCCCGATTAGTTGAGATCAGCACTTCTGGCTCTTTCATGGGGGAAACCAACAGTGAAAAGAGCCGTTCTAAGCTGGGAACCATGGTGTCTTTCCCTAGTCTACACAGAAACAGCACTTTGAGGGAAAGGGGCTGCTGGCGTTTGGTAGCAAAATCTCCTATTCTGAAGTGAAACATTTCGTTGTAAGCGGGTAGATCAGCCTGGCCACATTTTCTCAGCTGGCTCTAAAGGAGGGCACACTGTTGGCAGACTTACTTGAGGCCCTGCTTCCCAGGCTGAAAATTTTGCTTTCATTCCTTAGGTGGCACATTGGCTCAGAACTCCCCTACCCCAAGGATTCAGGGATGTGCAGGCCGATTTCTTGAGATCAGCCTTTCTGACTCTTTCATGGAGGAAACCAACTGGGAAAAGACCCGTTCTAAGCTGAGGACCATAGTGTCTTTCCCTAGTGTACACAGAAACAGCACTCTGAGGGAGAGGAGCTGCTGGCGTTTGGTAGAAACATCTGCTATTCTGAAGAGAAACATTTCGTTGTAAGCGGGTAGATTCAGCCTTGCCTCATTTTCTCAGCTGGCTATAAAGGAAGGAACTCTGTTGGCACACTTACTTGAGGCCCTGCTTCCCAGGCTGAAAACTCTGCTTTCTTTCCTTAGGTGGCACATTGGCTCAGAACTGCCCTACCTCTAGGATTCAGGGATGTGAAGCCCGATTAGTTGAGATCAGCACTTCTGGCAATTTCATTGGGGAAACCAACAGTGAAAAGAGCCGTTCTAAGCTGGGAACCATGGTGTCTTTCCCTAGTCTACACAGAAACAGCACTTTGAGGGAAAGGGGCTGCTGGCGTTTGGTAGCAAAATCTCCTATTCTGAAGTGAAACATTTCGTTTTAAGCGGGTAGATCAGCCTGGCCACATTTTCTCAGCTGGCTCTAAAGGAGGGCACACTGTTGGCAGACTTACTTGAGGCCCTGCTTCCCAGGCTGAAAATTTTGCTTTCATTCCTTAGGTGGCACATTGGCTCAGAACTCCCCTACCCCAAGGATTCAGGGATGTGCAGGCCGATTTTTTGAGATCAGCCTTTCTGACTCTTTCATGGAGGAAACCAACTGGGTAAAGACCCGTTCTAAGCTGGGCACCATAGTGTCTTTCCCTAGTGTATACAGAAACAGCACTCTGAGGGAGAGGAGCTGCTGGCGTTTGGTAGAAACATCTGCTATTCTGAAGAGAAACATTTCGTTGTAAGCGGGTAGATTCAGCCTTGCCTCATTTTCTCAGCTGGCTCTAAAGGAGGGCACTCTGTTGGCACACTTACTTGAGGCCCTGCTTCCCAGGCTGAAAACTCTGCTTTCTTTCCTTAGGTGGCACATTGGCTCAGAACTGCCCTATCCCTAGGATTCAGGGATGTGCAGCCCGATTAGTTGAGATCAGCACTTCTGGCTCTTTCATGGGGGAAACCAACAGTGAAATGAGCCGTTCTAAGCTGGGAACCATGGTGTCTTTCCCTAGTCTACACAGAAACAGCACTTTGAGGGAAAGGGGCTGCTGGCGTTTGGTAGCAAAATCTCCTATTCTGAAGTGAAACATTTCGTTGTAAGCGGGTAGATCAGCCTGGCCACATTTTCTCAGCTGGCTCTAAAGGAGGGCACACTGTTGGCAGACTTACTTGAGGCCCTGCTTTCCAGGCTGAAAATTTTGCTTTCATTCCTTAGGTGGCACATTGGCTCAGAACTCCCCTACCCCAAGGATTCAGGGATGTGCAGGCCGATTTTTTGAGATCAGCCTTTCTGACTCTTTCATGGAGGAAACCAACTGGGTAAAGACCCGTTCTAAGCTGGGGACCATAGTGTCTTTCCCTAGTGTATACAGAAACAGCACTCTGAGGGAGAGGAGCTGCTGGCGTTTGGTAGAAACATCTGCTATTCTGAAGAGAAACATTTCGTTGTAAGCGGGTAGATTCAGCCTTGCCTGCTTTTCTCAGCTGGCTGTAAAGGAGGGCACTCTGTTGGCACACTTACTTGAGGCCCTGCTTCCCAGGCTGAAAACTCTGCTTTTTCTCCTTAGGTGGCACATTGGCTCAGAACTGCCCTACCCCTAGGATTCAGGGATGTACAGCCCGATTAGTTGAGATCAGCACTTCTGGCTCTTTCATGGGGGAAACCAACAGTGAAATGAGCCGTTCTAAGCTGGGAACCATGGTGTCTTTCCCTAGTCTACACAGAAACAGCACTTTGAGGGAAAGGGTCTGGTGGCGTTTGGTAGCAAAATCTCCTATTCTGAAGTGAAACATTTCGTTGTAAGCGGGTAGATTCAGCCTTGCCTGCTTTTCTCAGCTGGCTGTAAAGGAGGGCACTCTGTTGGCACACTTACTTGAGGCCCTGCTTCCCAGGCTGAAAACTCTGCTTTTTCTCCTTAGGTGGCACATTGGCTCAGAACTGCCCTACCCCTAGGATTCAGGGATGTACAGCCCGATTAGTTGAGATCAGCACTTCTGGCTCTTTCATGGGGGAAACCAACAGTGAAATGAGCCGTTCTAAGCTGGGAACCATGGTGTCTTTCCCTAGTCTACACAGAAACAGCACTTTGAGGGAAAGGGTCTGGTGGCGTTTGGTAGCAAAATCTCCTATTCTGAAGTGAAACATTTCGTTGTAAGCGGGTAGATCAGCCTGGCCACATTTTCTCAGCTGGCTCTAAAGGAGGGCACACTGTTGGCAGACTTACTTGAGGCCTTGCTTCCCAGGCTGAAAATTTTGCTTTCATTCCTTAGGTGGCACATTGGCTCAGAACTCCCCTACCCCAAGGATTCAGGGATGTGCAGGCCGATTTTTTGAGATCAGCCTTTCTGACTCTTTCATGGAGGAAACCAACTGGGAAAAGACCCTTTCTAAGCTGGGGACCATAGTGTCTTTCCCTAGTGTACACAGAAACAGCACTCTGAGGGAGAGGAGCTGCTGGCGTTTGGTAGAAACATCTGCTATTCTGAAGAGAAACATTTCGTTGTAAGCGGTTAGATTCAGCCTTGCCTCATTTTCTCAGCTGGGTATAAAGGAGGGCACTCTGTTGGCTGACTTACTTGAGGCCCTGCTTCCCAGGCTGAAAACTCTGCTTTCTTTCCTTAGGTGGCACATTGGCTCAGAACTGCCCTACCCCTAGGATTCAGGGATGTGCAGCCCGATTAGTTGAGATCAGCACTTCTGGCTCTTTCATGGGGGAAACCAACAGTGAAAAGAGCCGTTCTAAGCTGGGAACCATGTTGTCTCTCCCTAGTCTACACAGAAACAGCACTTTGAGGGAAAGGGGCTGCTGGCGTTTGGTAGCAAAATCTCCTATTCTGAAGTGAAACATTTCGTTGTAAGCGGGTAGATCAGCCTGGCCACATTTTCTCAGCTGCTTCTAAAGAAGGGCACACTGTTGGCAGACTTACTTGAGGCCCTGCTTCCCAGGCTGAAAACTCTGCTTTCTCTCCTTAGGTGGCACATTGGCTCAGAACTGCCCTACCCCTAGGATTCAGGGATGTGCAGGCCGATTTTTTGATATCAGCCTTTCTGAATCTTTCATGGAGGAAACCAACTGGGTAAAGACCCGTTCTAAGCTGGGGACCATAGTGTCTTTCCCTAGTGTACACAGAAACAGCACTCTGAGGGAGAGGAGCTGCTGGCGTTTGGTAGAAACATCTGCTATTGTGAAGAGAAACATTTCGTTTTAAGCGGGTAGATTCAGCCTTCCCTCAGTTTCTCAGCTGGCTATAAAGGAGGGCACTCTGTTGGCACACTTACTTGAGGCCCTGCTTCCCAGGCTGAAAACTCTGCTTTCTTTCCTTAGGTGGCACATTGGCTCAGAACTGCCCTACCCATAGGATTCAGGGATGTGCAGCCCGATTAGTTGAGATCAGCACTTCTGGCTCTTTCATGGGGGAAACCAACAGTGAAAAGAGCCGTTCTAAGCTGGAAACCATGGTGTCTTTCCCTAGTCTACACAGAAACAGCACTTTGAGGGAAAGGGGCTGCTGGCGTTTGGTAGCAAAATCTCCTATTCTGAAGTGAAACATTTCGTTGTAAGCGGGTAGATCAGCCTGGCCACATTTTCTCAGCTGCTTCTAAAGGAGGGCACACTGTTGGCAGACTTACTTGAGGCCCTGCTTCCCAGGCTGAAAACTCTGCTTTCTCTCCTTAGGTGGCACATTGGCTCAGAACTGCCCTACCCCTACGATTCAGGGATGTGCAGGCCGATTTTTTGATATCAGCCTTTCTGAATCTTTCATGGAGGAAACCAACTGGGTAAAGACCCGTTCTAAGCTGGGGACCATAGTGTTTTTCCCTAGTGTACACAGAAACAGCACTCTGAGGGAGAGGAGCTGCTGGCGTTTGGTAGAAACATCTGCTATTCTGAAGAGAAACATTTCGTTGTAAGCGGGTGGATTCAGCCTTGCCTGCTTTTCTCAGCTGGCTCTAAAGGAGGGCACACTGTTGGCAGACTTACTTGAGGCCCTGCTTCCCAGGCTGAAAATTTTGCTTTCATTCCTTAGGTGGCACATTGGCTCAGAACTCCCCTACCCCAAGGATTCAGGGATGTGCAGGCCGATTTCTTGAGATCAGCCTTTCTGACTCTTTCATGGAGGAAACCAACTGGGAAAAGACCCGTTCTAAGCTGGGGACCATAGTGTCTTTCCCTAGTGTACACAGAAACAGCACTCTGAGGGAGAGGAGCTGCTGGCGTTTGGTAGAAACATCTGCTATTCTGAAGAGAAACATTTCGTTGTAAGCGGGTAGATTCAGCCTTGCCTCATTTTCTCAGCTGGCTATAAAGGAAGGAACTCTGTTGGCACACTTACTTGAGGCCCTGCTTCCCAGGCTGAAAACTCTGCTTTCTTTCCTTAGGTGGCACATTGGCTCAGAACTGCCCTACCTCTAGGATTCAGGGATGTGAAGCCCGATTAGTTGAGATCAGCACTTCTGGCAATTTCATTGGGGAAACCAACAGTGAAAAGAGCCGTTCTAAGCTGGGAACCATGGTGTCTTTCCCTAGTCTACACAGAAACAGCACTTTGAGGGAAAGGGGCTGCTGGCGTTTGGTAGCAAAATCTCCTATTCTGAAGTGAAACATTTCGTTTTAAGCGGGTAGATCAGCCTGGCCACATTTTCTCAGCTGGCTCTAAAGGAGGGCACACTGTTGGCAGACTTACTTGAGGCCCTGCTTCCCAGGCTGAAAATTTTGCTTTCATTCCTTAGGTGGCACATTGGCTCAGAACTCCCCTACCCCAAGGATTCAGGGATGTGCAGGCCGATTTTTTGAGATCAGCCTTTCTGACTCTTTCATGGAGGAAACCAACTGGGTAAAGACCCGTTCTAAGCTGGGCACCATAGTGTCTTTCCCTAGTGTATACAGAAACAGCACTCTGAGGGAGAGGAGCTGCTGGCGTTTGGTAGAAACATCTGCTATTCTGAAGAGAAACATTTCGTTGTAAGCGGGTAGATTCAGCCTTGCCTCAGTTTCTCAGCTGGCTCTAAAGGAGGGCACTCTGTTGGCACACTTACTTGAGGCCCTGCTTCCCAGGCTGAAAACTCTGCTTTCTTTCCTTAGGTGGCACATTGGCTCAGAACTGCCCTATCCCTAGGATTCAGGGATGTGCAGCCCGATTAGTTGAGATCAGCACTTCTGGCTCTTTCATGGGGGAAACCAACAGTGAAATGAGCCGTTGTAAGCTGGGAACCATGGTGTCTTTCCCTAGTCTACACAGAAACAGCACTTTGAGGGAAAGGGGCTGCTGGCGTTTGGTAGCAAAATCTCCTATTCTGAAGTGAAACATTTCGTTGTAAGCGGGTAGATCAGCCTGGCCACATTTTCTCAGCTGGCTCTAAAGGAGGGCACACTGTTGGCAGACTTACTTGAGGCCCTGCTTTCCAGGCTGAAAATTTTGCTTTCATTCCTTAGGTGGCACATTGGCTCAGAACTCCCCTACCCCAAGGATTCAGGGATGTGCAGGCCGATTTTTTGAGATCAGCCTTTCTGACTCTTTCATGGAGGAAACCAACTGGGTAAAGACCCGTTCTAAGCTGGGGACCATAGTGTCTTTCCCTAGTGTATACAGAAACAGCACTCTGAGGGAGAGGAGCTGCTGGCGTTTGGTAGAAACATCTGCTATTCTGAAGAGAAACATTTCGTTGTAAGCGGGTAGATTCAGCCTTGCCTGCTTTTCTCAGCTGGCTGTAAAGGAGGGCACTCTGTTGGCACACTTACTTGAGGCCCTGCTTCCCAGGCTGAAAACTCTGCTTTTTCTCCTTAGGTGGCACATTGGCTCAGAACTGCCCTACCCCTAGGATTCAGGGATGTGCAGCCCGATTAGTTGAGATCAGCACTTCTGGCTCTTTCATGGGGGAAACCAACAGTGAAATGAGCCGTTCTAAGCTGGGAACCATGGTGTCTTTCCCTAGTCTACACAGAAACAGCACTTTGAGGGAAAGGGTCTGCTGGCGTTTGGTAGCAAAATCTCCTATTCTGAAGTGAAACATTTCGTTGTAAGCGGGTAGATCAGCCTGGCCACATTTTCTCAGCTGGCTCTAAAGGAGGGCACACTGTTGGCAGACTTACTTGAGGCCTTGCTTCCCAGGCTGAAAATTTTGCTTTCATTCCTTAGGTGGCACATTGGCTCAGAACTCCCCTACCCCAAGGATTCAGGGATGTGCAGGCCGATTTTTTGAGATCAGCCTTTCTGACTCTTTCATGGAGGAAACCAACTGGGAAAAGACCCTTTCTAAGCTGGGGACCATAGTGTCTTTCCCTAGTGTACACAGAAACAGCACTCTGAGGGAGAGGAGCTGCTGGCGTTTGGTAGAAACATCTGCTATTCTGAAGAGAAACATTTCGTTGTAAGCGGTTAGATTCAGCCTTGCCTCATTTTCTCAGCTGGGTATAAAGGAGGGCACTCTGTTGGCTGACTTACTTGAGGCCCTGCTTCCCAGGCTGAAAACTCTGCTTTCTTTCCTTAGGTGGCACATTGGCTCAGAACTGCCCTACCCCTAGGATTCAGGGATGTGCAGCCCGATTAGTTGAGATCAGCACTTCTGGCTCTTTCATGGGGGAAACCAACAGTGAAAAGAGCCGTTCTAAGCTGGGAACCATGTTGTCTCTCCCTAGTCTACACAGAAACAGCACTTTGAGGGAAAGGGGCTGCTGGCGTTTGGTAGCAAAATCTCCTATTCTGAAGTGAAACATTTCGTTGTAAGCGGGTAGATCAGCCTGGCCACATTTTCTCAGCTGCTTCTAAAGGAGGGCACACTGTTGGCAGACTTACTTGAGGCCCTGCTTCCCAGGCTGAAAACTCTGCTTTCTCTCCTTAGGTGGCACATTGGCTCAGAACTGCCCTACCCCTAGGATTCAGGGATGTGCAGGCCGATTTTTTGATATCAGCCTTTCTGAATCTTTCATGGAGGAAACCAACTGGGTAAAGACCCGTTCTAAGCTGGGGACCATAGTGTCTTTCCCTAGTGTACACAGAAACAGCACTCTGAGGGAGAGGAGCTGCTGGCGTTTGGTAGAAACATCTGCTATTGTGAAGAGAAACATTTCGTTGTAAGCGGGTAGATTCAGCCTTCCCTCAGTTTCTCAGCTGGCTATAAAGGAGGGCACTCTGTTGGCACACTTACTTGAGGCCCTGCTTCCCAGGCTGAAAACTCTGCTTTCTTTCCTTAGGTGGCACATTGGCTCAGAACTGCCCTACCCATAGGATTCAGGGATGTGCAGCCCGATTAGTTGAGATCAGCACTTCTGGCTCTTTCATGGGGGAAACCAACAGTGAAAAGAGCCGTTCTAAGCTGGAAACCATGGTGTCTTTCCCTAGTCTACACAGAAACAGCACTTTGAGGGAAAGGGGCTGCTGGCGTTTGGTAGCAAAATCTCCTATTCTGAAGTGAAACATTTCGTTGTAAGCGGGTAGATCAGCCTGGCCACATTTTCTCAGCTGCTTCTAAAGGAGGGCACACTGTTGGCAGACTTACTTGAGGCCCTGCTTCCCAGGCTGAAAACTCTGCTTTCTCTCCTTAGGTGGCACATTGGCTCAGAACTGCCCTACCCCTAGGATTCAGGGATGTGCAGGCCGATGTTTTGATATCAGCCTTTCTGAATCTTTCATGGAGGAAACCAACTGGGTAAAGACCCGTTCTAAGCTGGGGACCATAGTGTCTTTCCCTAGTGTACACAGAAACAGCACTCTGAGGGAGAGGAGCTGCTGGCGTTTGGTAGAAACATCTGCTATTCTGAAGAGAAACATTTCGTTGTAAGCGGGTGGATTCAGCCTTGCCTGCTTTTCTCAGCTGGCTCTAAAGGAGGGCACACTGTTGGCAGACTTACTTGAGGCCCTGCTTCCCAGGCTGAAAATTTTGCTTTCATTCCTTAGGTGGCACATTGGCTCAGAACTCCCCTACCCCAAGGATTCAGGGATGTGCAGGCCGATTTCTTGAGATCAGCCTTTCTGACTCTTTCATGGAGGAAACCAACTGGGAAAAGACCCGTTCTAAGCTGGGGACCATAGTGTCTTTCCCTAGTGTACACAGAAACAGCACTCTGAGGGAGAGGAGCTGCTGGCGTTTGGTAGAAACATCTGCTATTCTGAAGAGAAACATTTCGTTGTAAGCGGGTAGATTCAGCCTTGCCTCATTTTCTCAGCTGGCTATAAAGGAAGGAACTCTGTTGGCACACTTACTTGAGGCCCTGCTTCCCAGGCTGAAAACTCTGCTTTCTTTCCTTAGGTGGCACATTGGCTCAGAACTGCCCTACCTCTAGGATTCAGGGATGTGAAGCCCGATTAGTTGAGATCAGCACTTCTGGCAATTTCATTGGGGAAACCAACAGTGAAAAGAGCCGTTCTAAGCTGGGAACCATGGTGTCTTTCCCTAGTCTACACAGAAACAGCACTTTGAGGGAAAGGGGCTGCTGGCGTTTGGTAGCAAAATCTCCTATTCTGAAGTGAAACATTTCGTTTTAAGCGGGTAGATCAGCCTGGCCACATTTTCTCAGCTGGCTCTAAAGGAGGGCACACTGTTGGCAGACTTACTTGAGGCCCTGCTTCCCAGGCTGAAAATTTTGCTTTCATTCCTTAGGTGGCACATTGGCTCAGAACTCCCCTACCCCAAGGATTCAGGGATGTGCAGGCCGATTTTTTGAGATCAGCCTTTCTGACTCTTTCATGGAGGAAACCAACTGGGTAAAGACCCGTTCTAAGCTGGGCACCATAGTGTCTTTCCCTAGTGTATACAGAAACAGCACTCTGAGGGAGAGGAGCTGCTGGCGTTTGGTAGAAACATCTGCTATTCTGAAGAGAAACATTTCGTTGTAAGCGGGTAGATTCAGCCTTGCCTCAGTTTCTCAGCTGGCTCTAAAGGAGGGCACTCTGTTGGCACACTTACTTGAGGCCCTGCTTCCCAGGCTGAAAACTCTGCTTTCTTTCCTTAGGTGGCACATTGGCTCAGAACTGCCCTATCCCTAGGATTCAGGGATGTGCAGCCCGATTAGTTGAGATCAGCACTTCTGGCTCTTTCATGGGGGAAACCAACAGTGAAATGAGCCGTTCTAAGCTGGGAACCATGGTGTCTTTCCCTAGTCTACACAGAAACAGCACTTTGAGGGAAAGGGGCTGCTGGCGTTTGGTAGCAAAATCTCCTATTCTGAAGTGAAACATTTCGTTGTAAGCGGGTAGATCAGCCTGGCCACATTTTCTCAGCTGGCTCTAAAGGAGGGCACACTGTTGGCAGACTTACTTGAGGCCCTGCTTTCCAGGCTGAAAATTTTGCTTTCATTCCTTAGGTGGCACATTGGCTCAGAACTCCCCTACCCCAAGGATTCAGGGATGTGCAGGCCGATTTTTTGAGATCAGCCTTTCTGACTCTTTCATGGAGGAAACCAACTGGGTAAAGACCCGTTCTAAGCTGGGGACCATAGTGTCTTTCCCTAGTGTATACAGAAACAGCACTCTGAGGGAGAGGAGCTGCTGGCGTTTGGTAGAAACATCTGCTATTCTGAAGAGAAACATTTCGTTGTAAGCGGGTAGATTCAGCCTTGCCTGCTTTTCTCAGCTGGCTGTAAAGGAGGGCACTCTGTTGGCACACTTACTTGAGGCCCTGCTTCCCAGGCTGAAAACTCTGCTTTTTCTCCTTAGGTGGCACATTGGCTCAGAACTGCCCTACCCCTAGGATTCAGGGATGTGCAGCCCGATTAGTTGAGATCAGCACTTCTGGCTCTTTCATGGGGGAAACCAACAGTGAAATGAGCCGTTCTAAGCTGGGAACCATGGTGTCTTTCCCTAGTCTACACAGAAACAGCACTTTGAGGGAAAGGGTCTGGTGGCGTTTGGTAGCAAAATCTCCTATTCTGAAGTGAAACATTTCGTTGTAAGCGGGTAGATCAGCCTGGCCACATTTTCTCAGCTGGCTCTAAAGGAGGGCACACTGTTGGCAGACTTACTTGAGGCCTTGCTTCCCAGGCTGAAAATTTTGCTTTCATTCCTTAGGTGGCACATTGGCTCAGAACTCCCCTACCCCAAGGATTCAGGGATGTGCAGGCCGATTTTTTGAGATCAGCCTTTCTGACTCTTTCATGGAGGAAACCAACTGGGAAAAGACCCGTTCTAAGCTGGGGACCATAGTGTCTTTCCCTAGTGTACACAGAAACAGCACTCTGAGGGAGAGGAGCTGCTGGCGTTTGGTAGAAACATCTGCTATTGTGAAGAGAAACATTTCGTTGTAAGCGGGTAGATTCAGCCTTCCCTCAGTTTCTCAGCTGGCTATAAAGGAGGGCACTCTGTTGGCACACTTACTTGAGGCCCTGCTTCCCAGGCTGAAAACTCTGCTTTCTTTCCTTAGGTGGCACATTGGCTCAGAACTGCCCTACCCATAGGATTCAGGGATGTGCAGCCCGATTAGTTGAGATCAGCACTTCTGGCTCTTTCATGGGGGAAACCAACAGTGAAAAGAGCCGTTCTAAGCTGGAAACCATGGTGTCTTTCCCTAGTCTACACAGAAACAGCACTTTGAGGGAAAGGGGCTGCTGGCGTTTGGTAGCAAAATCTCCTATTCTGAAGTGAAACATTTCGTTGTAAGCGGGTAGATCAGCCTGGCCACATTTTCTCAGCTGCTTCTAAAGGAGGGCACACTGTTGGCAGACTTACTTGAGGCCCTGCTTCCCAGGCTGAAAACTCTGCTTTCTCTCCTTAGGTGGCACATTGGCTCAGAACTGCCCTACCCCTAGGATTCAGGGATGTGCAGGCCGATGTTTTGATATCAGCCTTTCTGAATCTTTCATGGAGGAAACCAACTGGGTAAAGACCCGTTCTAAGCTGGGGACCATAGTGTCTTTCCCTAGTGTACACAGAAACAGCACTCTGAGGGAGAGGAGCTGCTGGCGTTTGGTAGAAACATCTGCTATTCTGAAGAGAAACATTTCGTTGTAAGCGGGTGGATTCAGCCTTGCCTGCTTTTCTCAGCTGGCTCTAAAGGAGGGCACACTGTTGGCAGACTTACTTGAGGCCCTGCTTCCCAGGCTGAAAATTTTGCTTTCATTCCTTAGGTGGCACATTGGCTCAGAACTCCCCTACCCCAAGGATTCAGGGATGTGCAGGCCGATTTCTTGAGATCAGCCTTTCTGACTCTTTCATGGAGGAAACCAACTGGGAAAAGACCCGTTCTAAGCTGGGGACCATAGTGTCTTTCCCTAGTGTACACAGAAACAGCACTCTGAGGGAGAGGAGCTGCTGGCGTTTGGTAGAAACATCTGCTATTCTGAAGAGAAACATTTCGTTGTAAGCGGGTAGATTCAGCCTTGCCTCATTTTCTCAGCTGGCTATAAAGGAAGGAACTCTGTTGGCACACTTACTTGAGGCCCTGCTTCCCAGGCTGAAAACTCTGCTTTCTTTCCTTAGGTGGCACATTGGCTCAGAACTGCCCTACCTCTAGGATTCAGGGATGTGAAGCCCGATTAGTTGAGATCAGCACTTCTGGCAATTTCATTGGGGAAACCAACAGTGAAAAGAGCCGTTCTAAGCTGGGAACCATGGTGTCTTTCCCTAGTCTACACAGAAACAGCACTTTGAGGGAAAGGGGCTGCTGGCGTTTGGTAGCAAAATCTCCTATTCTGAAGTGAAACATTTCGTTTTAAGCGGGTAGATCAGCCTGGCCACATTTTCTCAGCTGGCTCTAAAGGAGGGCACACTGTTGGCAGACTTACTTGAGGCCCTGCTTCCCAGGCTGAAAATTTTGCTTTCATTCCTTAGGTGGCACATTGGCTCAGAACTCCCCTACCCCAAGGATTCAGGGATGTGCAGGCCGATTTTTTGAGATCAGCCTTTCTGACTCTTTCATGGAGGAAACCAACTGGGTAAAGACCCGTTCTAAGCTGGGCACCATAGTGTCTTTCCCTAGTGTATACAGAAACAGCACTCTGAGGGAGAGGAGCTGCTGGCGTTTGGTAGAAACATCTGCTATTCTGAAGAGAAACATTTCGTTGTAAGCGGGTAGATTCAGCCTTGCCTGCTTTTCTCAGCTGGCTCTAAAGGAGGGCACTCTGTTGGCACACTTACTTGAGGCCCTGCTTCCCAGGCTGAAAACTCTGCTTTTTCTCCTTAGGTGGCACATTGGCTCAGAACTGCCCTACCCCTAGGATTCAGGGATGTGCAGCCCGATTAGTTGAGATCAGCACTTCTGGCTCTTTCATGGGGGAAACCAACAGTGAAATGAGCCGTTCTAAGCTGGGAACCATGGTGTCTTTCCCTAGTCTACACAGAAACAGCACTTTGAGGGAAAGGGTCTGGTGGCGTTTGGTAGCAAAATCTCCTATTCTGAAGTGAAACATTTCGTTGTAAGCGGGTAGATCAGCCTGGCCACATTTTCTCAGCTGGCTCTAAAGGAGGGCACACTGTTGGCAGACTTACTTGAGGCCTTGCTTCCCAGGCTGAAAATTTTGCTTTCATTCCTTAGGTGGCACATTGGCTCAGAACTCCCCTACCCCAAGGATTCAGGGATGTGCAGGCCGATTTTTTGAGATCAGCCTTTCTGACTCTTTCATGGAGGAAACCAACTGGGAAAAGACCCTTTCTAAGCTGGGGACCATAGTGTCTTTCCCTAGTGTACACAGAAACAGCACTCTGAGGGAGAGGAGCTGCTGGCGTTTGGTAGAAACATCTGCTATTCTGAAGAGAAACATTTCGTTGTAAGCGGTTAGATTCAGCCTTGCCTCATTTTCTCAGCTGGGTATAAAGGAGGGCACTCTGTTGGCTGACTTACTTGAGGCCCTGCTTCCCAGGCTGAAAACTCTGCTTTCTTTCCTTAGGTGGCACATTGGCTCAGAACTGCCCTACCCCTAGGATTCAGGGATGTGCAGCCCGATTAGTTGAGATCAGCACTTCTGGCTCTTTCATGGGGGAAACCAACAGTGAAAAGAGCCGTTCTAAGCTGGGAACCATGGTGTCTCTCCCTAGTCTACACAGAAACAGCACTTTGAGGGAAAGGGGCTGCTGGCGTTTGGTAGCAAAATCTCCTATTCTGAAGTGAAACATTTCGTTGTAAGCGGGTAGATCAGCCTGGCCACATTTTCTCAGCTGCTTCTAAAGGAGGGCACACTGTTGGCAGACTTACTTGAGGCCCTGCTTCCCAGGCTGAAAACTCTGCTTTCTCTCCTTAGGTGGCACATTGGCTCAGAACTGCCCTACCCCTAGGATTCAGGGATGTGCAGGCCGATTTTTTGATATCAGCCTTTCTGAATCTTTCATGGAGGAAACCAACTGGGTAAAGACCCGTTCTAAGCTGGGGACCATAGTGTCTTTCCCTAGTGTACACAGAAACAGCACTCTGAGGGAGAGGAGCTGCTGGCGTTTGGTAGAAACATCTGCTATTCTGAAGAGAAACATTTCGTTGTAAGCGGGTGGATTCAGCCTTGCCTGCTTTTCTCAGCTGGCTCTAAAGGAGGGCACACTGTTGGCAGACTTACTTGAGGCCCTGCTTCCCAGGCTGTAAATTTTGCTTTCATTCCTTAGGTGGCACATTGGCTCAGAACTTCCCTACCCCAAGGATTCAGGGATGTGCAGGCCGATTTTTTGAGATCAGCCTTTCTGACTCTTTCATGGAGGAAACCAACTGGGAAAAGACCCTTTCTAAGCTGGGGACCATAGTGTCTTTCCCTAGTGTACAAAGAAATAGCACTCTGAGGGAGAGGAGCTGCTGGCGTTTGGTAGAAACATCTGCTATTCTGAAGAGAAACATTTCGTTGTAAGCGGTTAGATTCAGCCTTGCCTCATTTTCTCAGCTGGGTATAAAGGAGGGCACTCTGTTGGCTGACTTACTTGAGGCCCTGATTCCCAGGCTGAAAACTCTGCTTTCTTTCCTTAGGTGGCACATTGGCTCAGAACTGCCCTACCTCTAGGATTCAGGGATGTGAAGCCCGATTAGTTGAGATCAGCACTTCTGGCAATTTCATGGGGGAAACCAACAGTGAAAAGTGCCGTACCAAGCTGGGAACCATGGTGTCTCTCCCTAGTCTACACAGAAACAGCACTTTGAGGGAAAGGGGCTGCTGGCGTTTGGTAGCAAAATCTCCTATTCTGAAGTGAAACATTTCGTTGTAAGCGGGTAGATCAGCCTGGCCACATTTTCTCAGCTGCTTCTAAAGGAGGGCACACTGTTGGCAGACTTACTTGAGGCCCTGCTTCCCAGGCTGAAAATTTTGCTTTCATTCCTTAGGTGGCACATTGGCTCAGAACTCCCCTACCCCAAGGATTCAGGGATGTGCAGGCCGATTTTTTGAGATCAGCCTTTCTGACTCTTTCATGGAGGAAACCAACTGGGTAAAGACCCGTTCTAAGCTGGGGACCATAGTGTCTTTCCCTAGTGTATACAGAAACAGCACTCTGAGGGAGAGGAGCTGCTGGCGTTTGGTAGAAACATCTGCTATTCTGAAGAGAAACATTTCGTTGTAAGCGGGTGGATTCAGCCTTGCCTGCTTTTCTCAGCTGGCTCTAAAGGAGGGCACACTGTTGGCAGACTTACTTGAGGCCCTGCTTCCCAGGCTGAAAATTTTGCTTTCATTCCTTAGGTGGCACATTGGCTCAGAACTTCCCTACCCCAAGGATTCAGGGATGTGCAGGCCGATTTTTTGAGATCAGCCTTTCTGACTCTTTCATGGAGGAAACCAACTGGGAAAAGACCCTTTCTAAGCTGGGGACCATAGTGTCTTTCCCTAGTGTACACAGAAACAGCACTCTGAGGGAGAGGAGCTGCTGGCGTTTGGTAGAAACATCTGCTATTGTGAAGAGAAACATTTCGTTGTAAGCGGGTAGATTCAGCCTTCCCTCAGTTTCTCAGCTGGCTATAAAGATGGGCACTCTGTTGGCACACTTACTTGAGGCCCTGCTTCCCAGGCTGAAAACTCTGCTTTCTTTCCTTAGGTGGCACATTGGCTCAGAACTGCCCTACCCATAGGATTCAGGGATGTGCAGCCCGATTAGTTGAGATCAGCACTTCTGGCTCTTTCATGGGGGAAACCAACAGTGAAAAGAGCCGTTCTAAGCTGGGAACCATGGTGTCTTTCCCTAGTCTACACAGAAACAGCACTTTGAGGGAAAGGGGCTGCTGGCGTTTGGTAGCAAAATCTCCTATTCTGAAGTGAAACATTTCGTTGTAAGCGGGTAGATCAGCCTGGCCACATTTTCTCAGCTGGCTCTAAAGGAGGGCACACTGTTGGCAGACTTACTTGAGGCCCTGCTTCCCAGGCTGAAAATTTTGCTTTCATTCCTTAGGTGGCACATTGGCTCAGAACTCCCCTACCCCAAGGATTCAGGGATGTGCAGGCCGATTTCTTGAGATCAGCCTTTCTGACTCTTTCATGGAGGAAACCAACTGGGAAAAGACCCGTTCTAAGCTGGGGACCATAGTGTCTTTCCCTAGTGTACACAGAAACAGCACTCTGAGGGAGAGGAGCTGCTGGCGTTTGGTAGAAACATCTGCTATTCTGAAGAGAAACATTTCGTTGTAAGCGGGTAGATTCAGCCTTGCCTCATTTTCTCAGCTGGCTATAAAGGAGGGAACTCTGTTGGCACACTTACTTGAGGCCCTGCTTCCCAGGCTGAAAACCCTGCTTTTTCTCCTTAGGTGGCACATTGGCTCAGAACTGCCCTACCCCTAGGATTCACGGATGTGCAGCCCAATTAGTTAAGGTCAGCACCTCTGGCTCTTTCATGGGGGAAACCAACAGTGAAAAGAGCCGTTCTAAGCTGGGAACCATGGTGTCTTTCCCTAGTCTACACAGAAACAGCACGTTGAGGGAAAGGGGCTGCTGGCGTTTGGTAGCAAAATCTCCTATTCTGAAGTGAAACATTTCATTGAAAGCGGGTAGATCAGCCTGGCCACAGTTTCTCAGCTGGCTCTAAAGGAGGGCACACTGTTGGCAGACTTACTTGAGGCCCTGCTTCCCAGGCTGAAAATTTTGCTTTCATTCCTTAGGTGGCACATTGGCTCAGAACTCCCCTACCCCAAGGATTCAGGGATGTGCAGGCCGATTTTTTGAGATCAGCCTTTCTGACTATTTCATGGAGGAAACCAACTGGGAAAAGACCCTTTCTAAGCTGGGGACCATAGTGTCTTTCCCTAGTGTACACAGAAACAGCACTCTGAGGGAGAGGAGCTGCTGGCGTTTGGTAGAAACATCTGATATTCTGAAGAGAAACATTTCGTTGTAAGCGGGTGGTTTCAGCCTTGCCTGCTTTTCTCAGCTGGCTCTAAAGGAGGGCACACTGTTGGCAGACTTACTTGAGGCCCTGCTTCCCAGGCTGAAAATTTTGCTTTCATTCCTTAGGTGGCACATTGGCTCAGAACTTCCCTACCCCAAGGATTCAGGGATGTGCAGGCCGATTTTTTGAGATCAGCCTTTCTGACTCTTTCATGGAGGAAACCAACTGGGAAAAGACCCTTTCTAAGCTGGGGACCATAGTGTCTTTCCCTAGTGTACACAGAAACAGCACTCTGAGGGAGAGGAGCTGCTGGCGTTTGGTAGAAACATCTGCTATTCTGAAGAGAAACATTTCGTTGTAAGCGGTTAGATTCAGCCTTGCCTCATTTTCTCAGCTGGGTATAAAGGAGGGCGCTCTGTTGGCTGACTTACTTGAGGCCCTGCTTCCCAGGCTGAAAACTCTGCTTTCTTTCCTTAGGTGGCACATTGGCTCAGAACTGCCCTACCTCTAGGATTCAGGGATGTGAAGCCCGATTAGTTGAGATCAGCACTTCTGGCAATTTCATGGGGGAAACCAACAGTGAAAAGAGCCGTTCTAAGCTGGGAACCATGGTGTCTCTCCCTAGTCTACACAGAAACAGCACGTTGAGGCAAAGGGGCTGCTGGCGTTTGGTAGCAAAATCTCCTATTCTGAAGTGAAACATTTCGTTGTAAGCGGGTAGATCAGCCTGGCCACATTTTCTCAGCTGCTTCTAAAGGAGGGCACACTGTTGGCAGACTTACTTGAGGCCCTGCTTCCCAGGCTGAAAACTCTGCTTTCTCTCCTTAGGTGGCACATTGGCTCAGAACTGCCCTACTCCTAGGATTCAGGGATGTGCAGGCCGATTTTTTGATATCAGCCTTTCTGAATCTTTCATGGAGGAAACCAACTGGGTAAAGACCCGTTCTAAGCTGGGGACCATAGTGTCTTTCCCTAGTGTACACAGAAACAGCACTCTGAGGGACAGGAGCTGCTGGCGTTTGGTAGAAACATCTGCTATTCTGAAGAGAAACATTTCGTTGTAAGCGGGTGGATTCAGCCTTGCCTGCTTTTCTCAGCTGGCTCTAAAGGAGGGCACACAGTTGGCAGACTTACTTGAGGCCCTGCTTCCCAGGCTGAAAATTTTGCTTTCATTCCTTAGGTGGCACATTGGCTCAGAACTTCCCTACCCCAAGGATTCAGGGATGTGCAGGCCGATTTTTTGAGATCAGCCTTTCTGACTCTTTCATGGAGGAAACTAACTGGGAAAAGACCCTTTCTAAGCTGGGGACCATAGTGTCTTTCCCTAGTGTACACAGAAAGAGCACTCTGAGGGAGAGGAGCTGCTGGCGTTTGGTAGAAACATCTGCTATTGTGAAGAGAAACATTTCGTTGTAAGCGGGTAGATTCAGCCTTCCCTCAGTTTCTCAGCTGGCTATAAAGGAGGGCACTCTGTTGGCACACTTACTTGAGGCCCTGCTTCCCAGGCTGAAAACTCTGCTTTTTCTCCTTAGGTGGCACATTGGCTCTGAACTGCCCTACCCCTAGGATTCAGGGATGTGCAGCCCGATTAGTTGAGATCAGCACTTCTGGCTCTTTCATGGGGGAAACCAACAGTGAAAAGAGCCGTTCTAAGCTGGGAACCATGGTGTCTTTCCCTAGTCTACACAGAAACAGCACTTTGAGGGAAAGGGGCTGCTGGCGTTTGGTAGCAAAATCTCCTATTCTGAAGTGAAACATTTCGTTGTAAGCGGGTAGATCAGCCTGGCCACATTTTCTCAGCTGGCTCTAAAGGAGGGCACACTGTTGGCAGACTTACTTGAGGCCCTGCTTCCCAGGCTGAAAATTTTGCTTTCATTCCTTAGGTGGCACATTGGCTCAGAACTCCCCTACCCCAAGGATTCAGGGATGTGCAGGCCGATTTCTTGAGATCAGCCTTTCTGACTCTTTCATGGAGGAAACCAACTGGGAAAAGACCCGTTCTAAGCTGGGGACCATAGTGTCTTTCCCTAGTGTACACAGAAACAGCACTCTGAGGGAGAGGAGCTGCTGGCGTTTGGTAGAAACATCTGCTATTCTGAAGAGAAACATTTCGTTGTAAGCGGGTAGATTCAGCCTTGCCTCATTTTCTCAGCTGGCTATAAAGGAAGGAACTCTGTTGGCACACTTACTTGAGGCCCTGCTTCCCAGGCTGAAAACTCTGCTTTCTTTCCTTGGGTGGCACATTGGCTCAGAACTGCCCTACCTCTAGGATTCAGGGATGTGAAGCCCGATTAGTTGAGATCAGCACTTCTGGCAATTTCATTGGGTAAACCAACAGTGAAAAGAGCCGTTCTAAGCTGGGAACCATGGTGTCTTTCCCTAGTCTACACAGAAACAGCACTTTGAGGGAAAGGGGCTGCTGGCGTTTGGTAGCAAAATCTCCTATTCTGAAGTGAAACATTTCGTTGTAAGCGGGTAGATCAGCCTGGCCACATTTTCTCAGCTGGCTCTAAAGGAGGGCACACTGTTGGCAGACTTACTTGAGGCCTTGCTTCCCAGGCTGAAAATTTTGCTTTCATTCCTTAGGTGGCACATTGGCTCAGAACTCCCCTACCCCAAGGATTCAGGGATGTGCAGGCCGATTTTTTGAGATCAGCCTTTCTGACTCTTTCATGGAGGAAACCAACTGGGAAAAGACCCTTTCTAAGCTGGGGACCATAGTGTCTTTCCCTAGTGTACACAGAAACAGCACTCTGAGGGAGAGGAGCTGCTGGCGTTTGGTAGAAACATCTGCTATTCTGAAGAGAAACATTTCGTTGTAAGCGGTTAGATTCAGCCTTGCCTCATTTTCTCAGCTGGGTATAAAGGAGGGCACTCTGTTGGCTGACTTACTTGAGGCCCTGCTTCCCAGGCTGAAAACTCTGCTTTCTTTCCTTAGGTGGCACATTGGCTCAGAACTGCCCTACCCCTAGGATTCAGGGATGTGCAGCCCGATTAGTTGAGATCAGCACTTCTGGCTCTTTCATGGGGGAAACCAACAGTGAAAAGAGCCGTTCTAAGCTGGGAACCATGGTGTCTCTCCCTAGTCTACACAGAAACAGCACTTTGAGGGAAAGGGGCTGCTGGCGTTTGGTAGCAAAATCTCCTATTCTGAAGTGAAACATTTCGTTGTAAGCGGGTAGATCAGCCTGGCCACATTTTCTCAGCTGCTTCTAAAGGAGGGCACACTGTTGGCAGACTTACTTGAGGCCCTGCTTCCCAGGCTGAAAACTCTGCTTTCTCTCCTTAGGTGGCACATTGGCTCAGAACTGCCCTACCCCTAGGATTCAGGGATGTGCAGGCCGATTTTTTGATATCAGCCTTTCTGAATCTTTCATGGAGGAAACCAACTGGGTAAAGACCCGTTCTAAGCTGGGGACCATAGTGTCTTTCCCTAGTGTACACAGAAACAGCACTCTGAGGGAGAGGAGCTGCTGGCGTTTGGTAGAAACATCTGCTATTCTGAAGAGAAACATTTCGTTGTAAGCGGGTGGATTCAGCCTTGCCTGCTTTTCTCAGCTGGCTCTAAAGGAGGGCACACTGTTGGCAGACTTACTTGAGGCCCTGCTTCCCAGGCTGTAAATTTTGCTTTCATTCCTTAGGTGGCACATTGGCTCAGAACTTCCCTACCCCAAGGATTCAGGGATGTGCAGGCCGATTTTTTGAGATCAGCCTTTCTGACTCTTTCATGGAGGAAACCAACTGGGAAAAGACCCTTTCTAAGCTGGGGACCATAGTGTCTTTCCCTAGTGTACAAAGAAATAGCACTCTGAGGGAGAGGAGCTGCTGGCGTTTGGTAGAAACATCTGCTATTCTGAAGAGAAACATTTCGTTGTAAGCGGTTAGATTCAGCCTTGCCTCATTTTCTCAGCTGGGTATAAAGGAGGGCACTCTGTTGGCTGACTTACTTGAGGCCCTGATTCCCAGGCTGAAAACTCTGCTTTCTTTCCTTAGGTGGCACATTGGCTCAGAACTGCCCTACCTCTAGGATTCAGGGATGTGAAGCCCGATTAGTTGAGATCAGCACTTCTGGCAATTTCATGGGGGAAACCAACAGTGAAAAGTGCCGTACCAAGCTGGGAACCATGGTGTCTCTCCCTAGTCTACACAGAAACAGCACTTTGAGGGAAAGGGGCTGCTGGCGTTTGGTAGCAAAATCTCCTATTCTGAAGTGAAACATTTCGTTGTAAGCGGGTAGATCAGCCTGGCCACATTTTCTCAGCTGCTTCTAAAGGAGGGCACACTGTTGGCAGACTTACTTGAGGCCCTGCTTCCCAGGCTGAAAATTTTGCTTTCATTCCTTAGGTGGCACATTGGCTCAGAACTCCCCTACCCCAAGGATTCAGGGATGTGCAGGCCGATTTTTTGAGATCAGCCTTTCTGACTCTTTCATGGAGGAAACCAACTGGGTAAAGACCCGTTCTAAGCTGGGGACCATAGTGTCTTTCCCTAGTGTATACAGAAACAGCACTCTGAGGGAGAGGAGCTGCTGGCGTTTGGTAGAAACATCTGCTATTCTGAAGAGAAACATTTCGTTGTAAGCGGGTGGATTCAGCCTTGCCTGCTTTTCTCAGCTGGCTCTAAAGGAGGGCACACTGTTGGCAGACTTACTTGAGGCCCTGCTTCCCAGGCTGAAAATTTTGCTTTCATTCCTTAGGTGGCACATTGGCTCAGAACTTCCCTACCCCAAGGATTCAGGGATGTGCAGGCCGATTTTTTGAGATCAGCCTTTCTGACTCTTTCATGGAGGAAACCAACTGGGAAAAGACCCTTTCTAAGCTGGGGACCATAGTGTCTTTCCCTAGTGTACACAGAAACAGCACTCTGAGGGAGAGGAGCTGCTGGCGTTTGGTAGAAACATCTGCTATTGTGAAGAGAAACATTTCGTTGTAAGCGGGTAGATTCAGCCTTCCCTCAGTTTCTCAGCTGGCTATAAAGATGGGCACTCTGTTGGCACACTTACTTGAGGCCCTGCTTCCCAGGCTGAAAACTCTGCTTTCTTTCCTTAGGTGGCACATTGGCTCAGAACTGCCCTACCCATAGGATTCAGGGATGTGCAGCCCGATTAGTTGAGATCAGCACTTCTGGCTCTTTCATGGGGGAAACCAACAGTGAAAAGAGCCGTTCTAAGCTGGGAACCATGGTGTCTTTCCCTAGTCTACACAGAAACAGCACTTTGAGGGAAAGGGGCTGCTGGCGTTTGGTAGCAAAATCTCCTATTCTGAAGTGAAACATTTCGTTGTAAGCGGGTAGATCAGCCTGGCCACATTTTCTCAGCTGGCTCTAAAGGAGGGCACACTGTTGGCAGACTTACTTGAGGCCCTGCTTCCCAGGCTGAAAATTTTGCTTTCATTCCTTAGGTGGCACATTGGCTCAGAACTCCCCTACCCCAAGGATTCAGGGATGTGCAGGCCGATTTCTTGAGATCAGCCTTTCTGACTCTTTCATGGAGGAAACCAACTGGGAAAAGACCCGTTCTAAGCTGGGGACCATAGTGTCTTTCCCTAGTGTACACAGAAACAGCACTCTGAGGGAGAGGAGCTGCTGGCGTTTGGTAGAAACATCTGCTATTCTGAAGAGAAACATTTCGTTGTAAGCGGGTAGATTCAGCCTTGCCTCATTTTCTCAGCTGGCTATAAAGGAGGGAACTCTGTTGGCACACTTACTTGAGGCCCTGCTTCCCAGGCTGAAAACCCTGCTTTTTCTCCTTAGGTGGCACATTGGCTCAGAACTGCCCTACCCCTAGGATTCACGGATGTGCAGCCCAATTAGTTAAGGTCAGCACCTCTGGCTCTTTCATGGGGGAAACCAACAGTGAAAAGAGCCGTTCTAAGCTGGGAACCATGGTGTCTTTCCCTAGTCTACACAGAAACAGCACGTTGAGGGAAAGGGGCTGCTGGCGTTTGGTAGCAAAATCTCCTATTCTGAAGTGAAACATTTCATTGAAAGCGGGTAGATCAGCCTGGCCACAGTTTCTCAGCTGGCTCTAAAGGAGGGCACACTGTTGGCAGACTTACTTGAGGCCCTGCTTCCCAGGCTGAAAATTTTGCTTTCATTCCTTAGGTGGCACATTGGCTCAGAACTCCCCTACCCCAAGGATTCAGGGATGTGCAGGCCGATTTTTTGAGATCAGCCTTTCTGACTATTTCATGGAGGAAACCAACTGGGAAAAGACCCTTTCTAAGCTGGGGACCATAGTGTCTTTCCCTAGTGTACACAGAAACAGCACTCTGAGGGAGAGGAGCTGCTGGCGTTTGGTAGAAACATCTGATATTCTGAAGAGAAACATTTCGTTGTAAGCGGGTGGTTTCAGCCTTGCCTGCTTTTCTCAGCTGGCTCTAAAGGAGGGCACACTGTTGGCAGACTTACTTGAGGCCCTGCTTCCCAGGCTGAAAATTTTGCTTTCATTCCTTAGGTGGCACATTGGCTCAGAACTTCCCTACCCCAAGGATTCAGGGATGTGCAGGCCGATTTTTTGAGATCAGCCTTTCTGACTCTTTCATGGAGGAAACCAACTGGGAAAAGACCCTTTCTAAGCTGGGGACCATAGTGTCTTTCCCTAGTGTACACAGAAACAGCACTCTGAGGGAGAGGAGCTGCTGGCGTTTGGTAGAAACATCTGCTATTCTGAAGAGAAACATTTCGTTGTAAGCGGTTAGATTCAGCCTTGCCTCATTTTCTCAGCTGGGTATAAAGGAGGGCGCTCTGTTGGCTGACTTACTTGAGGCCCTGCTTCCCAGGCTGAAAACTGTGCTTTCTTTCCTTAGGTGGCACATTGGCTCAGAACTGCCCTACCTCTAGGATTCAGGGATGTGAAGCCCGATTAGTTGAGATCAGCACTTCTGGCAATTTCATGGGGGAAACCAACAGTGAAAAGAGCCGTTCTAAGCTGGGAACCATGGTGTCTCTCCCTAGTCTACACAGAAACAGCACGTTGAGGCAAAGGGGCTGCTGGCGTTTGGTAGCAAAATCTCCTATTCTGAAGTGAAACATTTCGTTGTAAGCGGGTAGATCAGCCTGGCCACATTTTCTCAGCTGCTTCTAAAGGAGGGCACACTGTTGGCAGACTTACTTGAGGCCCTGCTTCCCAGGCTGAAAACTCTGCTTTCTCTCCTTAGGTGGCACATTGGCTCAGAACTGCCCTACTCCTAGGATTCAGGGATGTGCAGGCCGATTTTTTGATATCAGCCTTTCTGAATCTTTCATGGAGGAAACCAACTGGGTAAAGACCCGTTCTAAGCTGGGGACCATAGTGTCTTTCCCTAGTGTACACAGAAACAGCACTCTGAGGGAGAGGAGCTGCTGGCGTTTGGTAGAAACATCTGCTATTCTGAAGAGAAACATTTCGTTGTAAGCGGGTGGATTCAGCCTTGCCTGCTTTTCTCAGCTGGCTCTAAAGGAGGGCACACAGTTGGCAGACTTACTTGAGGCCCTGCTTCCCAGGCTGAAAATTTTGCTTTCATTCCTTAGGTGGCACATTGGCTCAGAACTTCCCTACCCCAAGGATTCAGGGATGTGCAGGCCGATTTTTTGAGATCAGCCTTTCTGACTCTTTCATGGAGGAAACTAACTGGGAAAAGACCCTTTCTAAGCTGGGGACCATAGTGTCTTTCCCTAGTGTACACAGAAAGAGCACTCTGAGGGAGAGGAGCTGCTGGCGTTTGGTAGAAACATCTGCTATTGTGAAGAGAAACATTTCGTTGTAAGCGGGTAGATTCAGCCTTCCCTCAGTTTCTCAGCTGGCTATAAAGGAGGGCACTCTGTTGGCACACTTACTTGAGGCCCTGCTTCCCAGGCTGAAAACTCTGCTTTTTCTCCTTAGGTGGCACATTGGCTCTGAACTGCCCTACCCCTAGGATTCAGGGATGTGCAGCCCGATTAGTTGAGATCAGCACTTCTGGCTCTTTCATGGGGGAAACCAACAGTGAAAAGAGCCGTTCTAAGCTGGGAACCATGGTGTCTTTCCCTAGTCTACACAGAAACAGCACTTTGAGGGAAAGTGGCTGCTGGCGTTTGGTAGCAAAATCTCCTATTCTGAAGTGAAACATTTCGTTGTAAGCGGGTAGATCAGCCTGGCCACATTTTCTCAGCTGGCTCTAAAGGAGGGCACACTGTTGGCAGACTTACTTGAGGCCCTGCTTCCCAGGCTGAAAATTTTGCTTTCATTCCTTAGGTGGCACATTGGCTCAGAACTCCCCTACCCCAAGGATTCAGGGATGTGCAGGCCGATTTCTTGAGATCAGCCTTTCTGACTCTTTCATGGAGGAAACCAACTGGGAAAAGACCCGTTCTAAGCTGGGGACCATAGTGTCTTTCCCTAGTGTACACAGAAACAGCACTCTGAGGGAGAGGAGCTGCTGGCGTTTGGTAGAAACATCTGCTATTCTGAAGAGAAACATTTCGTTGTAAGCGGGTAGATTCAGCCTTGCCTCATTTTCTCAGCTGGCTATAAAGGAAGGAACTCTGTTGGCACACTTACTTGAGGCCCTGCTTCCCAGGCTGAAAACTCTGCTTTCTTTCCTTAGGTGGCACATTGGCTCAGAACTGCCCTACCTCTAGGATTCAGGGATGTGAAGCCCGATTAGTTGAGATCAGCACTTCTGGCAATTTCATTGGGTAAACCAACAGTGAAAAGAGCCGTTCTAAGCTGGGAACCATGGTGTCTTTCCCTAGTCTACACAGAAACAGCACTTTGAGGGAAAGGGGCTGCTGGCGTTTGGTAGCAAAATCTCCTATTCTGAAGTGAAACATTTCGTTTTAAGCGGGTAGATCAGCCTGGCCACATTTTCTCAGCTGGCTCTAAAGGAGGGCACACTGTTGGCAGACTTACTTGAGGCCCTGCTTCCCAGGCTGAAAATTTTGCTTTCATTCCTTAGGTGGCACATTGGCTCAGAACTCCCCTACCCCAAGGATTCAGGGATGTGCAGGCCGATTTTTTGAGATCAGCCTTTCTGACTCTTTCATGGAGGAAACCAACTGGGTAAAGACCCGTTCTAAGCTGGGCACCATAATGTCTTTCCCTAGTGTATACAGAAACAGCACTCTGAGGGAGAGGAGCTGCTGGCGTTTGGTAGAAACATCTGCTATTCTGAAGAGAAACATTTCGTTGTAAGCGGGTAGATTCAGCCTTGCCTCAGTTTCTCAGCTGGCTCTAAAGGAGGGCACTCTGTTGGCACACTTACTTGAGGCCCTGCTTCCCAGGCTGAAAACTCTGCTTTCTTTCCTTAGGTGGCACATTGGCTCAGAACTGCCCTATCCCTAGGATTCAGGGATGTGCAGCCCGATTAGTTGAGATCAGCACTTCTGGCTCTTTCATGGGGGAAACCAACAGTGAAATGAGCCGTTCTAAGCTGGGAACCATGGTGTCTTTCCCTAGTCTACACAGAAACAGCACTTTGAGGGAAAGGGGCTGCTGGCGTTTGGTAGCAAAATCTCCTATTGTGAAGTGAAACATTTCGTTGTAAGCGGGTAGATCAGCCTGGCCACATTTTCTCAGCTGGCTCTAAAGGAGGGCACACTGTTGGCAGACTTACTTGAGGCCCTGCTTTCCAGGCTGAAAATTTTGCTTTCATTCCTTAGGTGGCACATTGGCTCAGAACTCCCCTACCCCAAGGATTCAGGGATGTGCAGGCCGATTTTTTGAGATCAGCCTTTCTGACTCTTTCATGGAGGAAACCAACTGGGTAAAGACCCGTTCTAAGCTGGGGACCATAGTGTCTTTCCCTAGTGTATACAGAAACAGCACTCTGAGGGAGAGGAGCTGCTGGCGTTTGGTAGAAACATCTGCTATTCTGAAGAGAAACATTTCGTTGTAAGCGGGTAGATTCAGCCTTGCCTGCTTTTCTCAGCTGGCTGTAAAGGAGGGCACTCTGTTGGCACACTTACTTGAGGCCCTGCTTCCCAGGCTGAAAACTCTGCTTTTTCTCCTTAGGTGGCACATTGGCTCAGAACTGCCCTACCCCTAGGATTCAGGGATGTGCAGCCCGATTAGTTGAGATCAGCACTTCTGGCTCTTTCATGGGGGAAACCAACAGTGAAATGAGCCGTTCTAAGCTGGGAACCATGGTGTCCTTCCCTAGTCTACACAGAAACAGCACTTTGAGGGAAAGGGTCTGGTGGCGTTTGGTAGCAAAATCTCCTATTCTGAAGTGAAACATTTCGTTGTAAGCGGGTAGATCAGCCTGGCCACATTTTCTCAGCTGGCTCTAAAGGAGGGCACACTGTTGGCAGACTTACTTGAGGCCTTGCTTCCCAGGCTGAAAATTTTGCTTTCATTCCTTAGGTGGCACATTGGCTCAGAACTCCCCTACCCCAAGGATTCAGGGATGTGCAGGCCGATTTTTTGAGATCAGCCTTTCTGACTCTTTCATGGAGGAAACCAACTGGGAAAAGACCCTTTCTAAGCTGGGGACCATAGTGTCTTTCCCTAGTGTACACAGAAACAGCACTCTGAGGGAGAGGAGCTGCTGGCGTTTGGTAGAAACATCTGCTATTCTGAAGAGAAACATTTCGTTGTAAGCGGTTAGATTCAGCCTTGCCTCATTTTCTCAGCTGGGTATAAAGGAGGGCACTCTGTTGGCTGACTTACTTGAGGCCCTGCTTCCCAGGCTGAAAACTCTGCTTTCTTTCCTTAGGTGGCACATTGGCTCAGAACTGCCCTACCCCTAGGATTCAGGGATGTGCAGCCCGATTAGTTGAGATCAGCACTTCTGGCTCTTTCATGGGGGAAACCAACAGTGAAAAGAGCCGTTCTAAGCTGGGAACCATGTTGTCTCTCCCTAGTCTACACAGAAACAGCACTTTGAGGGAAAGGGGCTGCTGGCGTTTGGTAGCAAAATCTCCTATTCTGAAGTGAAACATTTCGTTGTAAGCGGGTAGATCAGCCTGGCCACATTTTCTCAGCTGCTTCTAAAGGAGGGCACACTGTTGGCAGACTTACTTGAGGCCCTGCTTCCCAGGCTGAAAACTCTGCTTTCTCTCCTTAGGTGGCACATTGGCTCAGAACTGCCCTACCCCTAGGATTCAGGGATGTGCAGGCCGATTTTTTGATATCAGCCTTTCTGAATCTTTCATGGAGGAAACCAACTGGGTAAAGACCCGTTCTAAGCTGGGGACCATAGTGTCTTTCCCTAGTGTACACAGAAACAGCACTCTGAGGGAGAGGAGCTGCTGGCGTTTGGTAGAAACATCTGCTATTGTGAAGAGAAACATTTCGTTGTAAGCGGGTAGATTCAGCCTTCCCTCAGTTTCTCAGCTGGCTATAAAGGAGGGCACTCTATTGGCACACTTACTTGAGGCCCTGCTTCCCAGGCTGAAAACTCTGCTTTCTTTCCTTAGGTGGCACATTGGCTCAGAACTGCCCTACCCATAGGATTCAGGGATGTGCAGCCCGATTAGTTGAGATCAGCACTTCTGGCTCTTTCATGGGGGAAACCAACAATGAAAAGAGCCGTTCTAAGCTGGAAACCATGGTGTCTTTCCCTAGTCTACACAGAAACAGCACTTTGAGGGAAAGGGGCTGCTGGCGTTTGGTAGCAAAATCTCCTATTCTGAAGTGAAACATTTCGTTGTAAGCGGGTAGATCAGCCTGGCCACATTTTCTCAGCTGCTTCTAAAGGAGGGCACACTGTTGGCAGACTTACTTGAGGCCCTGCTTCCCAGGCTGAAAACTCTGCTTTCTCTCCTTAGGTGGCACATTGGCTCAGAACTGCCCTACCCCTAGGATTCAGGGATGTGCAGGCCGATTTTTTGATATCAGCCTTTCTGAATCTTTCATGGAGGAAACCAACTGGGTAAAGACCCGTTCTAAGCTGGGGACCATAGTGTCTTTCCCTAGTGTACACAGAAACAGCACTCTGAGGGAGAGGAGCTGCTGGCGTTTGGTAGAAACATCTGCTATTCTGAAGAGAAACATTTCGTTGTAAGCGGGTGGATTCAGCCTTGCCTGCTTTTCTCAGCTGGCTCTAAAGGAGGGCACACTGTTGGCAGACTTACTTGAGGCCCTGCTTCCCAGGCTGAAAATTTTGCTTTCATTCCTTAGGTGGCACATTGGCTCAGAACTCCCCTACCCCAAGGATTCAGGGATGTGCAGGCCGATTTCTTGAGATCAGCCTTTCTGACTCTTTCATGGAGGAAACCAACTGGGAAAAGACCCGTTCTAAGCTGGGGACCATAGTGTCTTTCCCTAGTGTACACAGAAACAGCACTCTGAGGGAGAGGAGCTGCTGGCGTTTGGTAGAAACATCTGCTATTCTGAAGAGAAACATTTCGTTGTAAGCGGGTAGATTCAGCCTTGCCTCATTTTCTCAGCTGGCTATAAAGGAAGGAACTCTGTTGGCACACTTACTTGAGGCCCTGCTTCCCAGGCTGAAAACTCTGCTTTCTTTCCTTAGGTGGCACATTGGCTCAGAACTGCCCTACCTCTAGGATTCAGGGATGTGAAGCCCGATTAGTTGAGATCAGCACTTCTGGCAATTTCATTGGGGAAACCAACAGTGAAAAGAGCCGTTCTAAGCTGGGAACCATGGTGTCTTTCCCTAGTCTACACAGAAACAGCACTTTGAGGGAAAGGGGCTGCTGGCGTTTGGTAGCAAAATCTCCTATTCTGAAGTGAAACATTTCGTTTTAAGCGGGTAGATCAGCCTGGCCACATTTTCTCAGCTGGCTCTAAAGGAGGGCACACTGTTGGCAGACTTACTTGAGGCCCTGCTTCCCAGGCTGAAAATTTTGCTTTCATTCCTTAGGTGGCACATTGGCTCAGAACTCCCCTACCCCAAGGATTCAGGGATGTGCAGGCCGATTTTTTGAGATCAGCCTTTCTGACTCTTTCATGGAGGAAACCAACTGGGTAAAGACCCGTTCTAAGCTGGGCACCATAGTATCTTTCCCTAGTGTATACAGAAACAGCACTCTGAGGGAGAGGAGCTGCTGGCGTTTGGTAGAAACATCTGCTATTCTGAAGAGAAACATTTCGTTGTAAGCGGGTAGATTCAGCCTTGCCTCAGTTTCTCAGCTGGCTCTAAAGGAGGGCACTCTGTTGGCACACTTACTTGAGGCCCTGCTTCCCAGGCTGAAAACTCTGCTTTCTTTCCTTAGGTGGCACATTGGCTCAGAACTGCCCTATCCCTAGGATTCAGGGATGTGCAGCCCGATTAGTTGAGATCAGCACTTCTGGCTCTTTCATGGGGGAAACCAACAGTGAAATGAGCCGTTCTAAGCTGGGAACCATGGTGTCTTTCCCTAGTCTACACAGAAACAGCACTTTGAGGGAAAGGGGCTGCTGGCGTTTGGTAGCAAAATCTCCTATTCTGAAGTGAAACATTTCGTTGTAAGCGGGTAGATCAGCCTGGCCACATTTTCTCAGCTGGCTCTAAAGGAGGGCACACTGTTGGCAGACTTACTTGAGGCCCTGCTTTCCAGGCTGAAAATTTTGCTTTCATTCCTTAGGTGGCACATTGGCTCAGAACTCCCCTACCCCAAGGATTCAGGGATGTGCAGGCCGATTTTTTGAGATCAGCCTTTCTGACTCTTTCATGGAGGAAACCAACTGGGTAAAGACCCGTTCTAAGCTGGGGACCATAGTGTCTTTCCCTAGTGTATACAGAAACAGCACTCTGAGGGAGAGGAGCTGCTGGCGTTTGGTAGAAACATCTGCTATTCTGAAGAGAAACATTTCGTTGTAAGCGGGTAGATTCAGCCTTGCCTGCTTTTCTCAGCTGGCTGTAAAGGAGGGCACTCTGTTGGCACACTTACTTGAGGCCCTGCTTCCCAGGCTGAAAACTCTGCTTTTTCTCCTTAGGTGGCACATTGGCTCAGAACTGCCCTACCCCTAGGATTCAGGGATGTGCAGCCCGATTAGTTGAGATCAGCACTTCTGGCTCTTTCATGGGGGAAACCAACAGTGAAATGAGCCGTTCTAAGCTGGGAACCATGGTGTCTTTCCCTAGTCTACACAGAAACAGCACTTTGAGGGAAAGGGTCTGGTGGCGTTTGGTAGCAAAATCTCCTATTCTGAAGTGAAACATTTCGTTGTAAGCGGGTAGATCAGCCTGGCCACATTTTCTCAGCTGGCTCTAAAGGAGGGCACACTGTTGGCAGACTTACTTGAGGCCTTGCTTCCCAGGCTGAAAATTTTGCTTTCATTCCTTAGGTGGCACATTGGCTCAGAACTGCCCTACCCCTAGGATTCAGGGATGTGCAGGCCGATTTTTTGAGATCAGCCTTTCTGACTCTTTCATGGAGGAAACCAACTGGGAAAAGACCCTTTCTAAGCTGGGGACCATAGTGTCTTTCCCTAGTGTACACAGAAACAGCACTCTGAGGGAGAGGAGCTGCTGGCGTTTGGTAGAAACATCTGCTATTCTGAAGAGAAACATTTCGTTGTAAGCGGTTAAGTTCAGCCTTGCCTCATTTTCTCAGCTGGGTATAAAGGAGGGCACTCTGTTGGCTGACTTACTTGAGGCCCTGCTTCCCAGGCTGAAAACTCTGCTTTCTTTCCTTAGGTGGCACATTGGCTCAGAACTGCCCTACCCCTAGGATTCAGGGATGTGCAGCCCGATTAGTTGAGATCAGCACTTCTGGCTCTTTCATGGGGGAAACCAACAGTGAAAAGAGCCGTTCTAAGCTGGGAACCATGTTGTCTCTCCCTAGTCTACACAGAAACAGCACTTTGAGGGAAAGGGGCTGCTGGCGTTTGGTAGCAAAATCTCCTATTCTGAAGTGAAACATTTCGTTGTAAGCGGGTAGATCAGCCTGGCCACATTTTCTCAGCTGCTTCTAAAGGAGGGCACACTGTTGGCAGACTTACTTGAGGCCCTGCTTCCCAGGCTGAAAACTCTGCTTTCATTCCTTAGGTGGCACATTGGCTCAGAACTGCCCTACCCCTAGGATTCAGGGATGTGCAGGCCGATTTTTTGATATCAGCCTTTCTGAATCTTTCATGGAGGAAACCAACTGGGTAAAGACCCGTTCTAAGCTGGGGACCATAGTGTCTTTCCCTAGTGTACACAGAAACAGCACTCTGAGGGAGAGGAGCTGCTGGCGTTTGGTAGAAACATCTGCTATTGTGAAGAGTAACATTTCGTTGTAAGCGGGTAGATTCAGCATTCCCTCAGTTTCTCAGCTGGCTATAAAGGAGGGCACTCTGTTGGCACACTTACTTGAGGCCCTGCTTCCCAGGCTGAAAACTCTGCTTTCTTTCCTTAGGTGGCACATTGGCTCAGAACTGCCCTACCCATAGGATTCAGGGATGTGCAGCCCGATTAGTTGAGATCAGCACTTCTGGCTCTTTCATGGGGGAAACCAACAGTGAAAAGAGCCGTTCTAAGCTGGAAACCATGGTGTCTTTCCCTAGTCTACACAGAAACAGCACTTTGAGGGAAAGGGGCTGCTGGCGTTTGGTAGCAAAATCTCCTATTCTGAAGTGAAACATTTCGTTGTAAGCGGGTAGATCAGCCTGGCCACATTTTCTCAGCTGCTTCTAAAGGAGGGCACACTGTTGGCAGACTTACTTGAGGCCCTGCTTCCCAGGCTGAAAACTCTGCTTTCTCTCCTTAGGTGGCACATTGGCTCAGAACTGCCCTACCCCTAGGATTCAGGGATGTGCAGGCCGATTTTTTGATATCAGCCTTTCTGAATCTTTCATGGAGGAAACCAACTGGGTAAAGACCCGTTCTAAGCTGGGGACCATAGTGTCTTTCCCTAGTGTACACAGAAACAGCACTCTGAGGGAGAGGAGCTGCTGGCGTTTGGTAGAAACATCTGCTATTCTGAAGAGAAACATTTCGTTGTAAGCGGGTGGATTCAGCCTTGCCTGCTTTTCTCAGCTGGCTCTAAAGGAGGGCACACTGTTGGCAGACTTACTTGAGGCCCTGCTTCCCAGGCTGAAAATTTTGCTTTCATTCCTTAGGTGGCACATTGGCTCAGAACTCCCCTACCCCAAGGATTCAGGGATGTGCAGGCCGATTTCTTGAGATCAGCCTTTCTGACTCTTTCATGGAGGAAACCAACTGGGAAAAGACCCGTTCTAAGCTGGGGACCATAGTGTCTTTCCCTAGTGTACACAGAAACAGCACTCTGAGGGAGAAGAGCTGCTGGCGTTTGGTAGAAACATCTGCTATTCTGAAGAGAAACATTTCGTTGTAAGCGGGTAGATTCAGCCTTGCCTCATTTTCTCAGCTGGCTATAAAGGAAGGAACTCTGTTGGCACACTTACTTGAGGCCCTGCTTCCCAGGCTGAAAACTCTGCTTTCTTTCCTTAGGTGGCACATTGGCTCAGAACTGCCCTACCTCTAGGATTCAGGGATGTGAAGCCCGATTAGTTGAGATCAGCACTTCTGGCAATTTCATTGGGGAAACCAACAGTGAAAAGAGCCGTTCTAAGCTGGGAACCATGGTGTCTTTCCCTAGTCTACACAGAAACAGCACTTTGAGGGAAAGGGGCTGCTGGCGTTTGGTAGCAAAATCTCCTATTCTGAAGTGAAACATTTCGTTTTAAGCGGGTAGATCAGCCTGGCCACATTTTCTCAGCTGGCTCTAAAGGAGGGCACACTGTTGGCAGACTTACTTGAGGCCCTGCTTCCCAGGCTGAAAATTTTGCTTTCATTCCTTAGGTGGCACATTGGCTCAGAACTCCCCTACCCCAAGGATTCAGGGATGTGCAGGCCGATTTTTTGAGATCAGCCTTTCTGACTCTTTCATGGAGGAAACCAACTGGGTAAAGACCCGTTCTAAGCTGGGCACCATAGTGTCTTTCCCTAGTGTATACAGAAACAGCACTCTGAGGGAGAGGAGCTGCTGGCGTTTGGTAGAAACATCTGCTATTCTGAAGAGAAACATTTCGTTGTAAGCGGGTAGATTCAGCCTTGCCTCAGTTTCTCAGCTGGCTCTAAAGGAGGGCACTCTGTTGGCACACTTACTTGAGGCCCTGCTTCCCAGGCTGAAAACTCTGCTTTCTTTCCTTAGGTGGCACATTGGCTCAGAACTGCCCTATCCCTAGGATTCAGGGATGTGCAGCCCGATTAGTTGAGATCAGCACTTCTGGCTCTTTCATGGGGGAAACCAACAGTGAAATGAGCCGTTCTAAGCTGGGAACCATGGTGTCTTTCCCTAGTCTACACAGAAACAGCACTTTGAGGGAAAGGGGCTGCTGGCATTTGGTAGCAAAATCTCCTATTCTGAAGTGAAACATTTCGTTGTAAGCGGGTAGATCAGCCTGGCCACATTTTCTCAGCTGGCTCTAAAGGAGGGCACACTGTTGGCAGACTTACTTGAGGCCCTGCTTTCCAGGCTGAAAATTTTGCTTTCATTCCTTAGGTGGCACATTGGCTCAGAACTCCCCTACCCCAAGGATTCAGGGATGTGCAGGCCGATTTTTTGAGATCAGCCTTTCTGACTCTTTCATGGAGGAAACCAACTGGGTAAAGACCCGTTCTAAGCTGGGGACCATAGTGTCTTTCCCTAGTGTATACAGAAACAGCACTCTGAGGGAGAGGAGCTGCTGGCGTTTGGTAGAAACATCTGCTATTCTGAAGAGAAACATTTCGTTGTAAGCGGGTAGATTCAGCCTTGCCTGCTTTTCTCAGCTGGCTGTAAAGGAGGGCACTCTGTTGGCACACTTACTTGAGGCCCTGCTTCCCAGGCTGAAAACTCTGCTTTTTCTCCTTAGGTGGCACATTGGCTCAGAACTGCCCTACCCCTAGGATTCAGGGATGTGCAGCCCGATTAGTTGAGATCAGCACTTCTGGCTCTTTCATGGGGGAAACCAACAGTGAAATGAGCCGTTCTAAGCTGGGAACCATGGTGTCTTTCCCTAGTCTACACAGAAACAGCACTTTGAGGGAAAGGGTCTGGTGGCGTTTGGTAGCAAAATCTCCTATTCTGAAGTGAAACATTTCGTTGTAAGCGGGTAGATCAGCCTGGCCACATTTTCTCAGCTGGCTCTAAAGGAGGGCACACTGTTGGCAGACTTACTTGAGGCCTTGCTTCCCAGGCTGAAAATTTTGCTTTCATTCCTTAGGTGGCACATTGGCTCAGAACTGCCCTACCCCTAGGATTCAGGGATGTGCAGGCCGATTTTTTGAGATCAGCCTTTCTGACTCTTTCATGGAGGAAACCAACTGGGAAAAGACCCTTTCTAAGCTGGGGACCATAGTGTCTTTCCCTAGTGTACACAGAAACAGCACTCTGAGGGAGAGGAGCTGCTGGCGTTTGGTAGAAACATCTGCTATTCTGAAGAGAAACATTTCGTTGTAAGCGGTTAGATTCAGCCTTGCCTCATTTTCTCAGCTGGGTATAAAGGAGGGCACTCTGTTGGCTGACTTACTTGAGGCCCTGCTTCCCAGGCTGAAAACTCTGCTTTCTTTCCTTAGGTGGCACATTGGCTCAGAACTGCCCTACCCCTAGGATTCAGGGATGTGCAGCCCGATTAGTTGAGATCAGCACTTCTGGCTCTTTCATGGGGGAAACCAACAGTGAAAAGAGCCGTTCTAAGCTGGGAACCATGTTGTCTCTCCCTAGTCTACACAGAAACAGCACTTTGAGGGAAAGGGGCTGCTGGCGTTTGGTAGCAAAATCTCCTATTCTGAAGTGAAACATTTCGTTGTAAGCGGGTAGATCAGCCTGGCCACATTTTCTCAGCTGCTTCTAAAGGAGGGCACACTGTTGGCAGACTTACTTGAGGCCCTGCTTCCCAGGCTGAAAACTCTGCTTTCTCTCCTTAGGTGGCACATTGGCTCAGAACTGCCCTACCCCTAGGATTCAGGGATGTGCAGGCCGATTTTTTGATATCAGCCTTTCTGAATCTTTCATGGAGGAAACCAACTGGGTAAAGACCCGTTCTAAGCTGGGGACCATAGTGTCTTTCCCTAGTGTACACAGAAACAGCACTCTGAGGGAGAGGAGCTGCTGGCGTTTGGTAGAAACATCTGCTATTGTGAAGAGAAACATTTCGTTGTAAGCGGGTAGATTCAGCCTTCCCTCAGTTTCTCAGCTGGCTATAAAGGAGGGCACTCTGTTGGCACACTTACTTGAGGCCCTGCTTCCCAGGCTGAAAACTCTGCTTTCTTTCCTTAGGTGGCACATTGGCTCAGAACTGCCCTACCCATAGGATTCAGGGATGTGCAGCCCGATTAGTTGAGATCAGCACTTCTGGCTCTTTCATGGGGGAAACCAACAGTGAAAAGAGCCGTTCTAAGCTGGAAACCATGGTGTCTTTCCCTAGTCTACACAGAAACAGCACTTTGAGGGAAAGGGGCTGCTGGCGTTTGGTAGCAAAATCTCCTATTCTGAAGTGAAACATTTCGTTGTAAGCGGGTAGATCAGCCTGGCCACATTTTCTCAGCTGCTTCTAAAGGAGGGCACACTGTTGGCAGACTTACTTGAGGCCCTGCTTCCCAGGCTGAAAACTCTGCTTTCTCTCCTTAGGTGGCACATTGGCTCAGAACTGCCCTACCCCTAGGATTCAGGGATGTGCAGGCCGATTTTTTGATATCAGCCTTTCTGAATCTTTCATGGAGGAAACCAACTGGGTAAAGACCCGTTCTAAGCTGGGGACCATAGTGTCTTTCCCTAGTGTACACAGAAACAGCACTCTGAGGGAGAGGAGCTGCTGGCGTTTGGTAGAAACATCTGCTATTCTGAAGAGAAACATTTCGTTGTAAGCGGGTGGATTCAGCCTTGCCTGCTTTTCTCAGCTGGCTCTAAAGGAGGGCACACTGTTGGCAGACTTACTTGAGGCCCTGCTTCCCAGGCTGAAAATTTTGCTTTCATTCCTTAGGTGGCACATTGGCTCAGAACTCCCCTACCCCAAGGATTCAGGGATGTGCAGGCCGATTTCTTGAGATCAGCCTTTCTGACTCTTTCATGGAGGAAACCAACTGGGAAAAGACCCGTTCTAAGCTGGGGACCATAGTGTCTTTCCCTAGTGTACACAGAAACAGCACTCTGAGGGAGAAGAGCTGCTGGCGTTTGGTAGAAACATCTGCTATTCTGAAGAGAAACATTTCGTTGTAAGCGGGTAGATTCAGCCTTGCCTCATTTTCTCAGCTGGCTATAAAGGAAGGAACTCTGTTGGCACACTTACTTGAGGCCCTGCTTCCCAGGCTGAAAACTCTGCTTTCTTTCCTTAGGTGGCACATTGGCTCAGAACTGCCCTACCTCTAGGATTCAGGGATGTGAAGCCCGATTAGTTGAGATCAGCACTTCTGGCAATTTCATTGGGGAAACCAACAGTGAAAAGAGCCGTTCTAAGCTGGGAACCATGGTGTCTTTCCCTAGTCTACACAGAAACAGCACTTTGAGGGAAAGGGGCTGCTGGCGTTTGGTAGCAAAATCTCCTATTCTGAAGTGAAACATTTCGTTTTAAGCGGGTAGATCAGCCTGGCCACATTTTCTCAGCTGGCTCTAAAGGAGGGCACACTGTTGGCAGACTTACTTGAGGCCCTGCTTCCCAGGCTGAAAATTTTGCTTTCATTCCTTAGGTGGCACATTGGCTCAGAACTCCCCTACCCCAAGGATTCAGGGATGTGCAGGCCGATTTTTTGAGATCAGCCTTTCTGACTCTTTCATGGAGGAAACCAACTGGGTAAAGACCCGTTCTAAGCTGGGCACCATAGTGTCTTTCCCTAGTATATACAGAAACAGCACTCTGAGGGAGAGGAGCTGCTGGCGTTTGGTAGAAACATCTGCTATTCTGAAGAGAAACATTTCGTTGTAAGCGGGTAGATTCAGCCTTGCCTCAGTTTCTCAGCTGGCTCTAAAGGAGGGCACTCTGTTGGCACACTTACTTGAGGCCCTGCTTCCCAGGCTGAAAACTCTGCTTTCTTTCCTTAGGTGGCACATTGGCTCAGAACTGCCCTATCCCTAGGATTCAGGGATGTGCAGCCCGATTAGTTGAGATCAGCACTTCTGGCTCTTTCATGGGGGAAACCAACAGTGAAATGAGCCGTTCTAAGCTGGGAACCATGGTGTCTTTCCCTAGTCTACACAGAAACAGCACTTTGAGGGAAAGGGGCTGCTGGCGTTTGGTAGCAAAATCTCCTATTCTGAAGTGAAACATTTCGTTGTAAGCGGGTAGATCAGCCTGGCCACATTTTCTCAGCTGGCTCTAAAGGAGGGCACACTGTTGGCAGACTTACTTGAGGCCCTGCTTTCCAGGCTGAAAATTTTGCTTTCATTCCTTAGGTGGCACATTGGCTCAGAACTCCCCTACCCCAAGGATTCAGGGATGTGCAGGCCGATTTTTTGAGATCAGCCTTTCTGACTCTTTCATGGAGGAAACCAACTGGGTAAAGACCCGTTCTAAGCTGGGGACCATAGTGTCTTTCCCTAGTGTATACAGAAACAGCACTCTGAGGGAGAGGAGCTGCTGGCGTTTGGTAGAAACATCTGCTATTCTGAAGAGAAACATTTCGTTGTAAGCGGGTAGATTCAGCCTTGCCTGCTTTTCTCAGCTGGCTGTAAAGGAGGGCACTCTGTTGGCACACTTACTTGAGGCCCTGCTTCCCAGGCTGAAAACTCTGCTTTTTCTCCTTAGGTGGCACATTGGCTCAGAACTGCCCTACCCCTAGGATTCAGGGATGTGCAGCCCGATTAGTTGAGATCAGCACTTCTGGCTCTTTCATGGGGGAAACCAACAGTGAAATGAGCCGTTCTAAGCTGGGAACCATGGTGTCTTTCCCTAGTCTACACAGAAACAGCACTTTGAGGGAAAGGGTCTGGTGGCGTTTGGTAGCAAAATCTCCTATTCTGAAGTGAAACATTTCGTTGTAAGCGGGTAGATCAGCCTGGCCACATTTTCTCAGCTGGCTCTAAAGGAGGGCACACTGTTGGCAGACTTACTTGAGGCCTTGCTTCCCAGGCTGAAAATTTTGCTTTCATTCCTTAGGTGGCACATTGGCTCAGAACTCCCCTACCCCAAGGATTCAGGGATGTGCAGGCCGATTTTTTGAGATCAGCCTTTCTGACTCTTTCATGGAGGAAACCAACTGGGAAAAGACCCTTTCTAAGCTGGGGACCATAGTGTCTTTCCCTAGTGTACACAGAAACAGCACTCTGAGGGAGAGGAGCTGCTGGCGTTTGGTAGAAACATCTGCTATTCTGAAGAGAAACATTTCGTTGTAAGCGGTTAGATTCAGCCTTGCCTCATTTTCTCAGCTGGGTATAAAGGAGGGCACTCTGTTGGCTGACTTACTTGAGGCCCTGCTTCCCAGGCTGAAAACTCTGCTTTCTTTCCTTAGGTGGCACATTGGCTCAGAACTGCCCTACCCCTAGGATTCAGGGATGTGCAGCCCGATTAGTTGAGATCAGCACTTCTGGCTCTTTCATGGGGGAAACCAACAGTGAAAAGAGCCGTTCTAAGCTGGGAACCATGGTGTCTCTCCCTAGTCTACACAGAAACAGCACTTTGAGGGAAAGGGGCTGCTGGCGTTTGGTAGCAAAATCTCCTATTCTGAAGTGAAACATTTCGTTGTAAGCGGGTAGATCAGCCTGGCCACATTTTCTCAGCTGCTTCTAAAGGAGGGCACACTGTTGGCAGACTTACTTGAGGCCCTGCTTCCCAGGCTGAAAACTCTGCTTTCTCTCCTTAGGTGGCACATTGGCTCAGAACTGCCCTACCCCTAGGATTCAGGGATGTGCAGGCCGATTTTTTGATATCAGCCTTTCTGAATCTTTCATGGAGGAAACCAACTGGGTAAAGACCCGTTCTAAGCTGGGGACCATAGTGTCTTTCCCTAGTGTACACAGAAACAGCACTCTGAGGGAGAGGAGCTGCTGGCGTTTGGTAGAAACATCTGCTATTGTGAAGAGAAACATTTCGTTGTAAGCGGGTAGATTCAGCCTTCCCTCAGTTTCTCAGCTGGCTCTAAAGGAGGGCACTCTGTTGGCACACTTACTTGAGGCCCTGCTTCCCAGGCTGAAAACTCTGCTTTCTTTCCTTAGGTGGCACATTGGCTCAGAACTGCCCTACCCATAGGATTCAGGGATGTGCAGCCCGATTAGTTGAGATCAGCACTTCTGGCTCTTTCATGGGGGAAACCAACAGTGAAAAGAGCCGTTCTAAGCTGGAAACCATGGTGTCTTTCCCTAGTCTACACAGAAACAGCACTTTGAGGGAAAGGGGCTGCTGGCGTTTGGTAGCAAAATCTCCTATTCTGAAGTGAAACATTTCGTTGTAAGCGGGTAGATCAGCCTGGCCACATTTTCTCAGCTGCTTCTAAAGGCGGGCACACTGTTGGCAGACTTACTTGAGGCCCTGCTTCCCAGGCTGAAAACTCTGCTTTCTCTCCTTAGGTGGCACATTGGCTCAGAACTGCCCTACCCCTAGGATTCAGGGATGTGCAGGCCGATTTTTTGATATCAGCCTTTCTGAATCTTTCATGGAGGAAACCAACTGGGTAAAGACCCGTTCTAAGCTGGGGACCATAGTGTCTTTCCCTAGTGTACACAGAAACAGCACTCTGAGGGAGAGGAGCTGCTGGCGTTTGGTAGAAACATCTGCTATTCTGAAGAGAAACATTTCGTTGTAAGCGGGTGGATTCAGCCTTGCCTGCTTTTCTCAGCTGGCTCTAAAGGAGGGCACACTGTTGGCAGACTTACTTGAGGCCCTGCTTCCCAGGCTGAAAATTTTGCTTTCATTCCTTAGGTGGCACATTGGCTCAGAACTTCCCTACCCCAAGGATTCAGGGATGTGCAGGCCGATTTTTTGAGATCAGCCTTTCTGACTCTTTCATGGAGGAAACCAACTGGGAAAAGACCCTTTCTAAGCTGGGGACCATAGTGTCTTTCCCTAGTGTACAAAGAAATAGCACTCTGAGGGAGAGGAGCTGCTGGCGTTTGGTAGAAACATCTGCTATTCTGAAGAGAAACATTTCGTTGTAAGCGGTTAGATTCAGCCTTGCCTCATTTTCTCAGCTGGGTATAAAGGAGGGCACTCTGTTGGCTGACTTACTTGAGGCCCTGATTCCCAGGCTGAAAACTCTGCTTTCTTTCCTTAGGTGGCACATGG